>NC_089526.1:630765-658265 GCF_963924715.1 Thunnus thynnus | reverse complement strand
TAAAGGGTTTTTAGGCAGCTCCAGGGACTCAATGAGGATCCTTGTTTGAGGAAGATTCCAGGATTCTTCGGAGGGGCTGAGGGGTGCTTGAGGAGGTTTTAGGTTTCTTTAGGAAGTTCCTTTTTAATAGGAGGTTCCAAATGTTCTTGAACAAGTTCCAGTACTGCCTGAAGTGTTTCCTGGAGTGAATAAGGAGGTTCATGAGTGCCTGAAAAGACTCCAGGGTTCTTGGAAGGGTCTCAGGGGTTCTCCAGGGTACTTGAAGAGGTTTCATGAATGCTGGAATAACATCCAGGGTTCTTGAGTTTGTCCCAGGTGGAACAGCATCAGAGACTTGAGTCTTCAATCTCATCTTAAATTGAGTCACTGAAACAGTTTCCTGTCTGACAAGAACCGCGAGGAACCGAAAAGGTCAATGAAATCTGAGAATCGGAGCGGAGATTCTGAACGTTTTCCTGGTTTTAGTTAAATGTCTGTTTAAAGAGGAAAAATCTACCAGCTTTAAAACCACATCATGAACACCTGGACACACCTGAGGAGCCACAGCAGACAGGAGGTCAGCTGACATCACTTCCTGCTGATCAGAAAACACTGAAACATCGAACAGTGAACACACCAGAGACCCCTTCACTGACCGTCTGGAGGAACGAGTTTCAGCAGCAGAAAACTGCAAAAAAAAACAACTTCCCCTTTCTGAGAGTTTTTCAGGAAACCAGTACACACACACACACACACACACACACACACACATATACATATATACACACACACACACACACACACACACACACACAGAGTTTTAAATATTTAACGTACCTGTCCGTGTGCTCGGTGGGGGAGCTCATGATGTCAGAGTGATGTCACGGCGTGTTCTGACCAGCATGTGTGAGCTGCTGGACGTCGGTGTGTGTGTGTGTGTGTGTCGATGTCACAGCTTCATCTTCCTCCTTCCTCCTCTCTCTGTGGGAGTTCCCACTCTGAGTCGATGGGACTCGCCCGCCTCACTCTCTCTCTCTCTCTGCCCGACAGGTTCGGCTGCATTTCTGAGCCGCGTCATTGGTCAAAACTCACCTGGTCTGTGCAGACAGGTGAAGCAGCGGATCAGCTTCACTCTGACTTTATTAATATTAACCAATCAGCTGCTGAGGCTATTTAAAGCAGGAAAAGAGCTGGGTGTCCTCTGGGTCCAAATGCCCACCACTTTAACACATGAAGAGTTTAACAAAAGTCACAACTTCTTAAAAAATAAAGACATTACTCAGTGGCTCATATGTTAAACTGACTAAAACTATGGATTGTGTTTGATGGATTTAATATCAAGATATCAACTTTAAAAGTTAATTTAATGTCTCAAAAGGTCAAAGTTTGCATCTCAGAATTAGGACTTTATACTTTTATTTAATATTTCAGAATGTTAACTTAAAGTCAAACATGTTAAACTTATATTTTATTTAATATCTGAGAGGTTTGACTCAGTGTTTCATGATATTTCATAGCTCAGAATTTTCCTCTAAAAACTCAAAAATTTAAAAGAGTTCCTCTTCAATTTTAATTATAAGGTCAAACATTTGACTCTGTATCTCAATTTTTTACGCAGAAGCCAAAATGTTTCATCAACATTTGATATTATTGAGTCATAATTTTCCCAAAATCAACTGTTGGATAAATCTGCTGAACTATTCCTTTAATTATTTACATAAACATAATTATTACCATCCTCAGAGTCCTCGGTGACCTTTGACCTTTCCTGTAGCGCCACCTTCAGGACAAACTTCAATTCTTTTGGATGTTTTTGATTCAAACAGAAAACTTTCCAACAATCTTCAGTTTTCAAACACTTTATTGATTTTCCATCAGTTCAGTTTAACTTAATAAAAAAAAACCTGCTGATTGTCTCAAACGTCTCTCGAATCTTCATTCGTTCATATTTTGGTTTAAACTGATTAAAGTCGTTTTGTTTGATCCTGAAACGAAGCAGCAGCTCTGATGATCCTGGAGGGAAATTATTCAAATATCGTTTTTATCATTTTTAACAGATTTGTTAACAGGAGTTAAACATCATGTTTTATGTTTTTAGTTCGTACCTTTCTGTAAATCATCTGTTAGTGTCTTAAAGGACCAGTCTGTTGAATTTAGCAGCAACTAACAGAACAGAAGAATGTTTTCATTAATGTTTAATCAACTGAAATTAAGAATCGCTAGATGTCACTAAATCCTGCACACTGGTCCTTTAAAAAGTACCCTGAAAATAAAATGTATTATTAATATTATTATTATTATTAGTAGTAGTAGTAGTAGTAGTAGTAAGTGCACTGTGATCAGGCTGCAGGCTGCGTATCAACATGCAGTAAATGTAAAGCAGCATGACAAAGAACACCAAATGTTTGTCTGATGTTGGAGGCAGCAGCTGACTTCATGTTTCAGGTGTTTTGGGGTCAAAGGTCGGCAGGTTGAGAGCCGCTGCATCAAACCTGCAGCTGCCACGCAGAAGAAAAGAAACCTTCACCCTGTTTTCTCACCGTTTTTTCTGTTTGTTGTAACTTCCTGTTGCTGCAACTCATCACTTCCTCCTTCTATTTCACAATAAAAGCAGAATCTCTTCCTTCCTTAAAAAGAGACGGTCACATGATGTTTGCATCCAATGAAATTTACCCGCTCTCACCTGAAAAAGGATGTGATGTCACGGCAGAGTTTTAGAGCCACATCGAAGAAAAAAAAAGAGATTTTGAGAGAAAAGTTGAAACGTTTCCAGATTAATATTTCTATACAACTTTTCTTTAAAATATTTAAACATTCTTTTACTTTAAATATTCAAACTCTTTATCTCGAACTACCAGAACTTTCTTTCATCCGTCGTGATGCTTCAATAGAACCAGAAAATATTTGTGGGACTGAAGTGTCATGTGACCGTCGTACCTTTATTGTGAAACATGTACAGGAAGTGTTGAGTCTCTCAGGTCACATGTCAGATCAGTGTTGATTAACGGCTGCAAACACACATTTAATTAAACTGAAGCGGTTTCTGTCTCAGCTGATCTTCGTCATACGTGTTGAATGAAACATGTTTGGTTGTTTATATTCTCACAGCAGGAAGTGATGTCATGTGATCATGTGGTCGGTCCATCCTGATGGACATGAAGCTCAAACTGGATCCATTCGGCCTGTTGGGACAAGAATCAATCTGATTAAAAACTGATTTCTCTTCGGCTCTCTCTCCGTCCGACAGAGTGACGGTCCGCCGCCGCGCCATCAGGATGATTGACAGGTGAAGGTCAGAGGTCAGTCCCCTCCTCTTTCAGCCATCTTGCTGAACTTCTCCTCCAGATCCTGAGCGCTGATGCACGGCAGCCCGTCGTCCAGCGGACAACCTTCCACCAGACTGTTCATCGGGGTCGGAGGCACCTGAGACTCCTCCTCCTCCTCCTCCTCCACGTCTCCCAGGCGACCGTCTCCCAGGCGACCGTCTCCGTCCCGATCCCTCAGGAAGTCTTTAACGATGGGGAGGAGCTTCTTACGAGACGCCAACGTGTTTCCTTAAAGACAGATTTAATAAAAACAGAAAGACAGACGATGAGACGCGCTAATCAATCACCGCCATCATCAACGATCCGATCAATGTGTCTCTGAGGAGACGAGGAGCTACAGCTGGACAGCAACACCCTTCTAATCAGAATGTTTGATTTATTGATCGGTGAGACGATTACTTTCCCGATCAATCTGTAGTCTATAAAATGTAACGCTCAGATTAATTGATTAGCTGCCGACTATTAAACTAATCAGCAACTATTTTGATCATCTATTAATCATTTTGAATCATTTTTTCAGCTTCTTCAATGTGAATATTGATAATAAAGATAATTGTTATGTCTTGATTCCACCGAGCGGCTGCATGGCGTCCTTCCAGAAGTGAAGCGTTTTGCGGCGGCGGCAGAGACGAGAGAGCGACGCTTCTACCTGTAGAGGAAGCCGGGGACGGCGTTGTCATGGCAACAGCAGTGTCATAAAATCTTGTGATGTTCCACTTCCAACCTGGTCGTCCATGGTGACCGGCTGACGTCTGGCCCGGCGCCGCCGGTCGTAACGTCACGTTGATGCAGGATCAGAGTGTTTTATTATGACGTGTATGTCTGAGACGCATCAGGCGGGATCGCAGGCGCCAGCGACTAGAACGAGACGCAGACGCGCCCGATGGAATCACAGCTCTGATAAACTGTTAGTTTAGTTTCTGAGAGTCAACAGTAACTAATATTTACTGTCATATACAAGAGAAACAGCAAATAAGACTTAATGAATCAGTTCAGTGATCAAAATGATTGCTGATTAATTTTCTGTTGATCGACTTCTTGTTGCAGCTTTAACTGACAAACAGCAGGACGAGTTCACAATAAACTCTGTCTTCAACCATCAGTCAGTCATCAAATGAACATTAAAGCTGTGTTTCTTGCTGTAATCATTCCTCCTGTTCATACTGACCATTAGAAGATCCCTTCATAATGACCTTACAATGGAAGTGATGGAGGACTAAATCCACAGTCTGAAGCTAATATGAAGCTTCAGCGTCCAAATGAGTCAAATCAAGTAGATATCTTTCAACGTTACAGTCTTTTTAGTGCCAAAGTTCCTCTTTTTGTTACTATACTTCCACCTGCAGCTCAACAGGGAAACACTGTCCGAGGAAACACAAAGAGGGAATTTGATGCTAAAAAGACTGTAAATGTGTCAGATATCCACTTGATATGACTAACTCAGACTGATGAAGCTGAATAGAAGCTTCACACAGACTTTAAATGACTGTGTGGACACACTGTGGATTTTATCCTCCATCACTTCCATTAAAACACATTTGAAGGATCTTTTAATATCCAGTATGAACAGGAGGAATGATTACAGACACCTGACTGCTGGTTTAACACACACTGGGAACACTGGGAACACTGGGAACACTGGGAACCTCCTTTAATGAAATGTCTTCTATGTGTGTGATTTTTGCAGTTCCAGCTGATTTCCTGCTCGGAGCTTCTGACTCGATACAAACATTTAATTTGACGTCTGTTTGGTTTGTTTATCAGGCGGCGGCGTGACGGATCGACTCGTCTTCACCTTGCTGATACGCTGCGATGTGAGGATGGGGGCTGCTGATTGGACAGAGGTTGAGGGCGGGGTTACGAGCTCGCTCCAGGTACTGGCACATCTGCGGCAAGAGAGAGGACAGATGGGTTGTCATGACAACTGAAACACACACACAACAAGCAGAATGCCAGAATGTGGTAACCGTGGTAACAGCAGCAGTGAGGGTACCTGCTCCCTGCAGGCGGCGCTGTGGCTGAACACAGCGAGCTCTCTGATTGGCTCTTTGGTCTCAGTGAAGGAGATGGTCATCAGCAGCAGCAACTCAAACCCCAACTTCTGACAGAAGTCTGAGAGCTCCGCCTCCAGCTCCGCCCTCTGCAGGAACTCCTGACACACACACACACACAGCAGTTAGACATCTCCAACATTACCCAGAATGCCTCTGGACCAAATGCAAACACAGGCTGCTTTTCATTATGCTACTTCTATGCTTCCTCGCATCCTCGCTCCTCCGTGACCCGGAAACCGACCTCCCGCCGCCATCATGGAGGATCAACCCATCCTTTAACTGCACCTGGAGGACACGAGGAGACGAGGAGAGAGGAGAGAGGAGAGAGGAGAGAGGAGAGAGGAGAGAGGAGAGAGGAGAGAGGAGGCTCCCGGAGGAGACGAGGAGAGAGGAGAGAGGAGAGAGGAGAGAGGAGAGAGGAGAGAGGAGAGAGGAGGCTCCCGGAGGAGACGAGGAGAGAGGAGAGAGGAGAGAGGAGAGAGGAGAGAGGAGGCTCCCGGAGGAGACGAGGAAACGAGGAAACACAGGTGTCTCCTATGCGGAAGTGTTTTAACGGACGGAAACACCCCTTTGATCCAATCTGTTTATTGATTGGTCAGCTGATCTGACAGTAAACAGTCGGTTGTTGTTGTAATACAGCAGATCAGGAAAAGCACCAACAGCAGCTGATCAATGACTCTTAGAATTTAAACTGTTACTGAATCATTTCTATTGCTGACTTATTCATATCTCCTCAAAATGACCCACAGCAGCAGCCTGAGAAGGATCTCCGCCTGTGAGACAGAACACTGGGTAAAACAGTCTCTGTCTCCGCCTGCTGTCAGGACCAGGTCCCTGCAGCTCATCAGCTGATTGGCCAGACTGCAGGGACGGTCAGGTGTTCACAGCTCAGACCCTCTGCAGCAGTCAGCTGTTTTTAAGTCTTTTGGTCCAAGTCAAGTCTCAGCAGTACAGTCAGATTACAGTAATACAGTCAGATTACAGTAGAACAGTCAGATTACAGCTGTACAGTCAGATTACAGCTGTACAGTCAGATTACAGTAATACAGTCAGATTACAGCAGTACAGTCAGATTACAGTAATACAGTCAGATTACAGTAGAACAGTCAGATTACAGCTGTACAGTCAGATTACAGTAATACAGTCAGATTACAGTAATACAGTCAGATTACAGTAGAACAGTCAGATTACAGTAATACAGTCAGATTACAGTAGTACAGTCAGATTACAGTAGTACAGTCAGATTACAGTAGTACAGTCAGATTACAGTAATACAGTCAGATTACAGCAGTACAGTCAGATTACAGTAATACAGTCAGATTACAGCTGTACAGTCAGATTACAGTAATACAGTCAGATTACAGTAATACAGTCAGATTACAGCCGAGCAGTCAGATTACAGCAGAACAATGGCCGAATTCAAACCAAATACTATTTTTTAATAGAAACAGAGTTTTAATCTCTGCGTCACATTAAATGAAACTCGGTGTTTTAAACTTTATTGATCAGGCAGCAAACTGATTAAAACTGATTTCCTCTAAAAGAAGAAACAGTTTGACTGAAGTTGATTTTACGTTGTTTTTATTGGTTCTTTGACTCGCCGTGTTTAACGTTTTAAACGGTTCAGTTCAGTTTGAAGGCGGCGCTCAGTCACATGTTCACCTGCTGGTGTGTTTCACAGTGTAACACAAACACATGACGTTTATAGAAGAGGAAGATGAGAACATCTGACTCTGGTAGTTTGTTATGAATATGATGAAGGTCAGTTTGTGCAGACGGGCAACAGGCCGCCATGACGGACAGAAAACATTTTAAGCTTAAATCCAAAGTGCTGAAGGCAAAATATAAAAACAGCCGGTGACTCACAGACCTTCACTAACCAGTTTAATCTGTTTTAATCTGAGGATGATATGAAGCACATGAACTTCGTTTTAACATCTCCAGCAGCTGAGATCAGTCATCATTAAGCTGTTGGAGCTCACAAACACATTTTTTAGATATTTTTAAATCACAGATTCGTCCTGCAGCGGCGGCCGCTCTCGTTTAAAACAGGTCGCATGACATCAACAATCTGTTATTTCTAAAACCTCATTAGTGCAACAGACGAGTGAAAACACATCAATAGTACACTTTAATATTTTACAAAAACAAAAAAGACCTTTTTAATAACTAGAAGCATTAAGACAGCCGACACAAGTGATCTGTGTGATTTACTGAGAGGACGGAAAACTACTCATTTATCTGTATAAACTAAAAACTACTCATTTATCTGTACAGACCAACTCATTTTTAATGAAACGCTTCTCATCTGAATTTAGAGTTTCCTGCATTTTATTCTTCAGCAGCTGCAACTGAAAGTTTGCATCAGGTTACGGAGACGTTGTCTCTCTGTTATGTTATTAATTATTCATGTCAGACACGTTCAATATGTCTGTGCAGCGTTTTTCAATATTCAAAGTCACAAATCTCCTCAACTGTTTACCTTCAAGTCTCCAGTTAGTCCAGTCCAAGTCTCTGCTGAGTACAGTATACAGTACAGTGTGTAGTACAGTGTAGTAGTGTGTAGTACAGTGTAGTAGTGTGTAGTAGTGTGTAGTACCTCCAGTGTGATGTAGAGAACAGAGATGGCGAGACTTAAACTTCCTGAAACAGCTTTCATGTCCTTCAACAACATCTGCTCCGTGTTCAGACCTGAGGACAAAATACTGCGGTTAATACTTCACAATACTCCAAAATATACCTTCAAAATACTGCAGTTAATACTTCACAATACTCCAAAATATACCTTCAAAATACTGCAGTTAATACTTCACAATACTCCAAAATATACCTTCAAAATACTGTATTCAGGTATTTCAGGTATCAGTTATCCTCTGATAATGTTTGTGTTTTATTCTTGTCATCATAAACTGATTCACTCGTCATTGTCAAATATTTAATTTCTGCAGAAATACTTTAAAAATTTAAATAAATGTTCAAATGCTACCATAAGTACTTCTGAATACTGCAACAAATAACAAATGTCCACATCCTGTCTGACTTCCTCCTCAGGTTTCAGGTGAGTCCAACCTCAGACTCACCTGAGACATCGAACTTGGCGTTCTGCAGCGCCTGGAAGAGAGCGCCCCGCGGTGGCAGAGCGGGGAATCGAGCCTCCAGCGCTGCAGCGTACTGACTGTCTTTAGGCGTCACCTTCCCTGCTGCAGGAGCCATGTTGACGCAGTCCAGCAGGATCGTTGCTAAACACGATCAGACACCGATCACACCGATCACTCATCAATACCTTCCACAGGAAATCAATAAAGACTGATAAATATCAGTAATGTGATTGTTACCGTAGAGCAGCTGAGCGAGCTGCTGGTCCAGGATCTCTGGAGCTTTCTGGATGATGCGTTCTGTTATCAAGGTGGCGCAGGATCCCACCATCTCCACGGTAACAGGGCAGGCGGGGGAGGGCTCTCTCTCCTGCTGGCGATGGTCAATCACCTCCACCACCGCCCCCTCCAGGTCTCTGTCTGAACTGCAGGAGAGATGTCTACCTGTCAGGTGTTTGTTTGTGTCTACCTGTCGGGTGTTTGTTTGTGTCTACCTGTCAGGTGTTTGTGTCTACCTGTCAGGTGTTTGTTTGTGTCTACCTGTTGGGTGTTTGTGTCTACCTGTCAGGTGTTTGTGTCTACCTGTCAGGTGTTTGTTTGTGTCTACCTGTCAGGTGTTTGTGTCTACCTGTCAGGTGTTTGTTTGTGTCTACCTGTTGGGTGTTTGTTTGTGTCTACCTGTCAGGTGTTTGTTTGTGTCTACCTGTCAGGTGTTTGTGTCTACCTGTCAGGTGTTTGTTTGTGTCTACCTGTTGGGTGTTTGTGTCTACCTGTCAGGTGTTTGTGTCTACCTGTCAGGTGTTTGTTTGTGTCTACCTGTCGGGTGTTTGTGTCTACCTGTCAGGTGTTTGTTTGTGTCTACCTGTCAGGTGTTTGTGTCTACCTGTCGGGTGTTTGTTTGTGTCTACCTGTCAGGTGTTTGTGTCTACCTGTCAGGTGTTTGTTTGTGTCTACCTGTCAGGTGTTTGTGTCTACCTGTCAGGTGTTTGTTTGTGTCTACCTGTCAGGTGTTTGTTTGTGTCTACCTGTCGGGTGTTTGTTTGTGTCTACCTGTCAGGTGTTTGTGTCTACCTGTCAGGTGTTTGTTTGTGTCTACCTGTCAGGTGTTTGTTTGTGTCTACCTGTCAGGTGTTTGTTTGTGTCTACCTGTCAGGTGTTTGTGTCTACCTGTCAGGTGTTTGTTTGTGTCTACCTGTCAGGTGTTTGTGTCTACCTGTCAGGTGTTTGTTTGTGTCTACCTGTCAGGTGTTTGTTTGTGTCTACCTGTCGGGTGTTTGTTTGTGTCTACCTGTCAGGTGTTTGTTTGTGTCTACCTGTCGGGTGTTTGTGTCTACCTGTCGGGTGTCTACCTGTCGGGTGTTTGTGTCTACCTGTCAGGTGTTTGTTTGTGTCTACCTGTCGGGTGTTTGTGTCTACCTGTCTGGTGTTTGTGTCAACCTGTCGGGTGTCTACCTGTCGGGTGTTTGTGTCTACCTGTCAGGTGTTTGTTTGTGTCTACCTGTCAGGTGTTTGTTTGCGTCTACCTGTCGGGTGTTTGTTTGTGTCTACCTGTCAGGTGTTTGTTTGCGTCTACCTGTCGGGTGTTTGTTTGCGTCTACCTGTCGGGTGTTTGTTTGTGTCTACCTGTCGGGTGTTTGTTTGTGTCTACCTGTCGGGTGTTTGTGTCTACCTGTCGGGTGTTTGTGTCTACCTGTCGGGTGTTTGTTTGTGTCTACCTGTCGGGTGTTTGTGTCTACCTGTCGGGTGTTTGTGTCTACCTGTCGGGTGTTTGTTTGTGTCTACCTGTCGGGTGTTTGTTTGTGTCTACCTGTCGGGTGTTTGTGTCTACCTGTCGGGTGTTTGTTTGTGTCTACCTGTCAGGTGTTTGTGTCTACCTGTCAGGTGTTTGTTTGTGTCTACCTGTCGGGTGTTTGTTTGTGTCTACCTGTCGGGTGTTTGTTTGTGTCTACCTGTCGGGTGTTTGTGTCTACCTGTCGGGTGTTTGTTTGCGTCTACCTGTCGGGTGTTTGTTTGCGTCTACCTGTCGGGTGTTTGTTTGTGTCTACCTGTCGGGTGTTTGTGTCTACCTGTCGGGTGTTTGTGTCTACCTGTCAGGTGTTTGTGTCTACCTGGGCAGGACATTGTGGTCGACCAGCGTCAGGCGCAGGCGGCCAGCTCGCTGCAGGGCTTGCAGGTCCAGCTGGTCCCTGAACAGCAGGAGGTCTGGAGAGAAACCGGTCTGCCGCAGCAGGAAAACGTTATCTGACCGCAGAACCAAGTCTGCCTGCCGGATGTTCAGCAGCGGGACAATGAGCGTCTTGCTGTGAGCCGTCTGACGGAGAGAAACACGACACATCTTACAGCTGTGGACGAGTGGACGAGTGCTGACAGCTTATTGGACAGTGGCTCACCTTGGACAGGAAATAGGCAAAGGCCAGAGCAGACACCATGGAGTCCAGATCGCAGGCCTCGTTCCCCAGAACCACATGGAACCCTGGTTCAGCCTGGTCCATGCTCGCCTGGAGGAAGAAGACCAGGACACACAACTGAGAGGTCTGACTAACACAACCAAACATCTGCACACTGAAACTGATGATGTGGATCAAAGTTATTTCTAAAAACCTCAACTACGTGTTCAGTGTGTCGCAGAAAAACATACAACTCTCCACTGAAACCAGGATAAAAAAGATACTACTTAATAAGTTCTTATAATATTTAGTTAATATACAATTAATTTTTAAATATTTTTTCCTTAGACACTAAAAAATACTGTGTTAAAGTTTTTACCCAGTTTGGATCAATACAGCAACAACAACATCAGGTTAACTTTATCAGTCTGTTACTGTGAATCAGTGTTACACAACAAGCTTTAGATAAAACTGTCACAGATGTTTTGTTTCTTGTAAAAAAAAACGATGTGCAAATGATATTCAGCAGATATAAGTTATTAACAATCAATAACACACTGTGACATGTCAGTTTAAAGAGTAGAGTAGATAATAAAGCTTTAGTTTTGGTAAATAACCCAACAGGAAGATAAAAAAATAACACTGAAACTGGCTCAGAACAACATTAACACAGTATTGTGTCGGTGCTGTATCGACCCAAACTGGGTCAAAGTTTAACGGTGATTTTAGTGTGTAGGGTTTTTAATTGATTTATTGTATATATTTATTTTATTAGTGAGCATCTTTTGCACTAAACTTAAAAAGTATAATTTCATCTTAAATGGACAGGTACAAACTTTTCAGTCTTGACTGTTTTGTGTTCCATTAATTTGTCCAAACGTCTGAAGTCCATCAGAAATCTAAATTAAAACCTGAAACTGATTAAATAAATGTTGCATTGTTGGAAGCGATGGCTCCATTTATACTTACTTATAAAATGTTTCTCATTTTATCTTATTATTTCACTTTTTTAAACTTTGTTTATCATCAGTTTTTTCTTTCTGACAAGTTGAAAACATTTCATGTTGTTCACTGACCGGAAGTTCATTTTGGAAGGTGTAACTGACCGGAAGTCCTGCAGTTGAATTAAGCCTAGCTTAACCGTCCGTCCGACATGATGACTGTTAACTGCCTGAGCTAACAGGCTAACGGACGGTTACGCTAACTCACCCAGCTAAACACACACACACACACACACACACACACACACACACACATCCTGTCAGAGTGTGTGTGTGTGTGTGTGTGTGTGTGTGTGTGTGTGATATGTGTGATGTATATATATGTGTGTGTGTGTGTGTGTGTGTGTGTTACCTGCACGGCTTGGCGGCAGCTCAACAGAAACTCCTCCATCTCCTGTTAGCTGTTAGCTGTTAGCTAACCCGCTAGCTGCTCCTCCAACCCGTTAACGGGTCCGGTAAACGGTGACAGTCTACGGGGTGTGAAAGCTGCCCGCTCACCGAGCAGCGGACTGTGTCACACACGTTACCGTGAACCTGAACGCATGACTCTCGTTACTGTGGTGGGTAAAAGGTCATGAGGCGTTCACGGTCCCGTGTAAAGGTCGGAAATTGTTTGCAGTCGTAGCTGCTGGATGTGGAGCTAGTTTTATATAAAGTAACTAAAGCTGTTAAATAAATGTAGTGGAGTAGAAAGTACAATATTTCCCTCTGAAATGTAGAAAGTACAATATTTCCCTCTGAAATGTAGTGGAGTGGAAGTATAAAGTAGCATCATATGGAAATACTCGAGTAAAGTACAAGTACCTCAAAACTGTACTAAGTACAGTACTTGAGTAAATCTACTTAGTTACACTGAGCAGAAGGCAGTGAGATGCTGCTTTAGTTAATTTAAAATAAAAATGGAGGAAAATTAAAATACATTGATTGATTTGTCTGTTTCAATTTTTATTTTGGAAAATACTTGGAGCTGCAATTTGTTTGTGAAAGATGTTATAGCTATAAATACAGTTTATTATTGTTGCTATTAATATTATTATCAAACAGTACACATAAACCTGTGCTGTACAGTAAGAGAGTTTTAGGGCAACTGTGTTCTCAAAATATTACTATTACTATTATATTACTATTATTTCCCTTCAAAGTCGTATTTTTACGAAACAAAATATTTCAATAGTCATAATTTTATGAGAAAACAGTTGTAATATTTAAAAAGTAAAATCATATTTTTTTACAGTAAGTTCTAATACATTTTAGAATTTTTTTAAATATTTGTGAATACTCAAGTTTGTGAGAAAAAGTGGTAATATTTCGATTAAAAAAATGTAATTTTACATGAGAAAGACAAGAATGAAATAACATTTGTTGTCAGAAATTAAAAAAAAAAATCAAAATATTTTCTATTTTGAAAGTGAAGTCAGCATTTTCTGAGATTTTTAGTTTAAAACAGGTGATAACTAATAACAGGAACAGTCTTATTCTTGACTGCTGACTTTAAAATCACAACACAATAAATTTTTTTCTGCTTATATTTAACCTTGAAATCTCCTTTTTTCTACCAGTAACCATAATAAACATATACAGTGTAGAAACATTAACATGTAAGAATCAGACTTTATGAAAAAAAGCCACATTTCCACCGGCATTTGAAGGCAGCACGACCCTCCAGAGGAAAAGGATTCTGGGTAATGTAGTGTCCTGTAGTTTCATTCAGATGAGAAATGTCACATTCATTTCATGACACTAAAAAAAATCAACAGTTTGATAAACAAATTATTGTAGATTCATAATTTTTTAGATAATTCTTGACTCACAAATGAGATCATTTAAAAAGAGGCTGTAACTAATGATGATTTTCATTATTGATTAATAATATGCCAGTTAGTTTCTTGATTAATTTAATAATTATTAGTCTATAAAATGTCAAAGGTAACATCTTCAAATGTATTGTTTTTTCTGACCAACAGTCCAAACAGTTAAATAAACAGAAATCTTATAAATCTCACCTTGTTTGTGTGACTCAGGTACTCAGACAGGTTTGTACTGAATTGTCAGTTTATTGGCTGTTCCAGGGTCAGCTGGATGATCCTCTGAGCTAAAACATTCATGTTCATTTCATACAGACATTTATAAAACAGCAGAAATCTTATAAAACACACAAACTCTGGACTGAAAATTATTTAGTTTTTTCTAAAATCATTGCAAAAATGATGTTTAAGCAGTAAATTTATATTTCATTTTATTTTTATATTTGACTTTATATTTAATCTTATTTAATATTTTCATCAGAGAGTTACACCTGCGGATTGTGTTTATTTTAAAGCTCCAGTGTGACGTTTAGTTTCTGTTCATCTCAACACTGCCGATGGTTGAACACCTTTAATCATGTTGGCAGACTGTTTGTTCAGACTGACTCTCTCCTGTTGAGGCTGTAATGAACCCTGCAGCCTGGGGGGGGCGCTGACAGGCTACACTGATATTCTTTTCAGGTTTCCGTGGTAACACTGATGTAAAATTTGATCGAAATGCTGCTTTAAAACCATCAGAGATGATCAGAGACTGAAGTCACACGGGGACGTTTCACCTGACGGTACACCTGTGTTACTGAGACACTTTCAGTCCAGCAGTCAGCAGGTAGGAGCACTAGACTCTGACCTTTGACCTCTGGGGATGATGATGCTGCAGCTTTGGTTGGCTGACAGCCATCACTGACTCAAACAAAATGTTTTTAATGAATATTCAGTAATCAGCTGTTTCCGCTCAGCTGATGTGTGGAAAGTTCTTGTAACCTCTGACCCCAACTGGAACAGCAGGACAGTGACCTTTGACCCCAGAGAGCAGGTCTAGATCTTCTCCACATAGTTTCCAGGGAACATCCCCTCTCTGCCCCGCAGCCGGCCAAACCACCAACCGGACGGATCTGTAGACACAAACACAGACTAAGGATGAGTCTGACTCAGAGGACATACGAGGACTCGGACTCTGAGAGGACATACGAGGACTCGGACTCTGAGAGGACATACGAGGACTCGGACTCTGAGAGGACATGCGAGGACTCCGATTCCCCTTTCAGAGTCAGTAAATTATATGAACTGTCCCTTTAGTACGCTGTCAGTGATTTCGAAAGAGACTGATTGATCGTAGTATCAGTAACAGTAGCACTGAAAGCCTTAATAACAGCAGTAGTATTTGTGATAACAAAAGTACTAACAGTAGTAGTAGCAGTAAAACAGTACTAATACCAGTTGTAGTAACAACAGTAGTAGCAGCAGTAGTTACAGTAGTTACAGTAGTACCAGCAGTAGTTACAGTAGTACCAGCAGTAGTTACAGTAGTACCAGCAGTAGTTACAGTAGTAGTAGCAGCAGTTCTAGTAGTTGTATCAGTTACAGCAGCCGTAGTGCTCGTAGAAACAGAGGTGCTAACAGTAGAAGTAGCAGTAGTAGTATTAACAGCAGTAGCTACAGTAGGATCACCGGTAACAGTAGAAGTAGCAGTACTAGAAGTTGTAATAGCAGTAATAGTATTAACAGTAGTAGTAGCAGTTGTAGTAATAGCAGTAGTTACAGTAGCAATTACATCACTAGTAACAGTAGTATTAATAGGAGTAGTTGTACTTGCAATATTTGCAAAAGTACCAACAGCAGTAATAACAGTATTGTCAGTGGTACCTTCAGTGAGTATCTCGATGACGTCATCGGTGTTGAAGCTGAGCTCATCGGTGTCCTGGGCGTCGTAGGCGTACAGAGCTTTGCACTGAGGAGACCGAGGCTTCGGTTTGGGAGCCGGTTTGGGTCGACCTGCTCCAGGAAGCGGCTTCACCTCCTTCGACCGCCGCCGCTGCAGCCTGCAGGCAAGGAGCAGGGATTAGAAGACTGATTAGAAGACTGAGTATTCTGGTTATACTGGTTATTTTGCTGCTACTGGCTGTACTGATGGTCCTGGTTCTACTGGTTCTACTGGTGTGGTCCGAGCATCCTCACCCTGCTGCGCCCTGCTCAGGGACGTCCATGAAGCCCATGTCGTGATGCTGGGGGGGCCGGTTGTCGGGGCGATGCTGGCTCTGGAAGCGGGGCAGACTGGGCTGCTCCATGCTGGACTGCTGCCTTAGCCTGGTCCCTCTGGAGGAGGGGGCGCCTCCTCTGGGAGCTCCGCCCCCTCTGGGGTGAGGAGCTGAGAGACAAAACAAACATCACAAACTGTTCCACTTAGCAGGTGGCGTCCTCACACCTGGAGGTTGTTTTTTACCGGTACCTGAGCTGTACTGGCCGATGGGCGGAGCCTGGTTGCCCATGTAGCGGCTCTTGCGCTTGTCCGTCCTGGTTGGTCCTAAAAGCAGACAAGAAGTGAGGAGCAGCAGACAGGAAGCTGTGGTGGGATTCATAATAACTGAGTCTTGTCAGAACTTACTGGAGTTTTTGGGCAGACCCGCTCCAATCGAGACCTGCAAGACCTTTCCACTGGGCTTCAGGACCGCCTCATCCCCTTGACCCATCTGGAACTGGATCTGTCTGGATCCTGCAGAGCTGAACGGACCCCAGCCACCTTTCTTCACCTTAAACTCCAGACTGGACAGAGAGGAGGGCAGAGACAGAGGATACGTTTCATATTCATGTCACATTTGTACATAAACCAAAGTATTGGAGACATTAATTTTGACCAGATGGTAGCGCTAGATGAAAAGTCTGGCGATCACTGAAGTAAAAACATCTGGGAACCATGAATGTCTTTACAAACCTTTATGCCAATAGATGTAATCATACACAGCTGATACCTGTGTGACGTGTCGAGGCTTTGTTTGTGACAGTTACAGGGTTTTAATGTGAGCTTAATGTAAACATACACCAAGACACTGGTTTAGAGAAGGACAGTGTTTGTATGTTTTCATATTCAAGCAGAACAAACTAAAACTGTTAAATATAAGTTATATTAAAGCTGGAGACGTAAGATGAGAGTGTGTAGTTTCACTGGGTGTCGTAGAGAAACAGGTGATAATAAAGATGAGACATGATGTGTTTGAGTACTGACAGGTTGTTAAATTTGAGCGGCAGCTTCTTCTGAGTTTTGTCCTGATAACGTTTCACCAGCAGACTGAGGAACTCGGTTTTAAAGACACTCTGGAGAACGCTGTCGTACTCTTCCTCATGGATGATGAAGAAGTCGTCCTGCAGAGTGCTACAGACAGAAAGAGACAGGTAGACAGAGAGACAGGTAGACAGACAGACAGGTAGACAGAGAGACAGGTAGACAGAGAGACAGGTAGACAGACAGACAGGTAGACAGACAGGTACATAGAGAGAGACAAAGTAATGTTATCTGTGAGTATAAAGATGAAGAGAAAGATGATTCAGTGATGAGCAGATGTTCATGATAGGTCTGGTTCTGGTCTGGGTCTTGTTTTTTTGTTTCAAATAGAGTTCTGGCCCTGGTTCTAGTTTTAGTCCTGGTTCTAATTCTCGTTCTAGTTCTGGCTCTGGTTCTAGTTTTAGTCCTGGTTCTAGTTCTTGTTCTAGTTCTGGCTCTGGTTCTAGTTTTAGCCCTGGTTCTAGTTCTCGTTCTAGTTCTGGCTCTGGTTCTAGTTTTAGTCCTGGTTCTAGTTCTCGTTCTAGTTCTGGCTCTGGTTCTAGTTTTAGTTCCACACTTATTTCTGGCCGTGGTCATAGTTTAAGTTCTCATCCTGATTCTCGATGTAGTTCTGGCCTGGTGGTAGTTCTACTTGTGGTTCTTGTTCTAGTTTAAGTTCTTGTTCTAGCTCTAGCTCTGGCCTTCATTGTAGTTCTGGTCATGGTCCTTGATCTACTTCTAGTCCCAGTTATCGTTCTAGTTCTGATTCTAGTTTTAATTTTAGTTCCACCTCCAGTTGTAGTTCTGGTTCTACTTCTGGACTGGGTTCTAGCTCTGGTTTTAGTGGTGTACCTCAGAGAAACAGACTGGATCTTGTTGAGCTCGATCTTCCTCTTGAGAACCTCTCGGATCTGACCTTTATCTGGACCCTGCTTCACCTTCTCTCGACCAATCAGGTACAGGAACTTCGGGGTCAGGATGAGGTCACGCTTCACGGTCTGTGGTGGTGAGACAGACAGACAGACAGTCAGACAGTCAGACAGAGAGCCAGAGCTACAGCCAACTGCAGACCCTGCAGAGACGTACACCACTGAAGGTGAAAGGGAGACCCAACCACCTGCGTAGATAGCTGCTAATCTTCCATCAACTCCACAGCTGGTGATGGTACCTCATAAACCAGAAGAGACCAGAGGACTGAAGGGAGGAGGTCATGTTGGTATATTCAGGCTTAAAACTTGCAGGTAAGCCTCTCTTTGGCCTCCAGTTCCTGGATGGGTGACTGAACAGCAGCTATATTGCTTTCCAAGATACTGTCTCGACTGGTTTCTTTAAGATAGATGGGATTGGGGTGCTATCCAGAGACAAAGCTCTACCCTTAAACAGTCCCAGAGACTTGGATTTAACTGGATTGAAGCTTGTCCTCGCCAAGATAATCACATAAGCTAGCTGTAACAGGTTCTAGCACGGTTTCACTTTGGTTTTAAACAACCTGGAGGAGGAAAGCTGGGCGTGACTGCATGAAACAGGACACTGCATCATTCTGATCTGCTGTGGGTCTGTGGTTTCTCTTACCCTGAATCTGCGGTCGTATTTCACAACGACGTCAGCAAATTCAATCTTCTCTCTGCGGCCAACAAACTGTCGGATCTCTGGATGGTTGTCTGTCCCAATGTAGTCGCCCACAAAGTTCCTGTTGAGGCTGTTTCTGCGGCGCTCCTTCTTGTTCAGCAGGACGTCCGACGCTGGAAGTAACAGAAAATCACTTAGTAACATCCGACACAAGTTTAATGTGATGCTTTCTTAACCCACTGATCATTATAACGATGAAGATGTTCTCACCTTCCTCCCTCATCTTGACATACTTGCGGACAGCGATGTGTTTGCGCCACGCCTTCTGGATGACCCGAGCGTAACCGTTGTACTTCCTCTCCCTCATCTCCTCCAACAAGAAGAGCTGCAGAGAGGAAGATAACATCGAGACCACGCACATAAAGACAGCAACAGAGGAGGGAGCACAGAAACATTTAAACCAGAGGACCAGAACAGAACCCTAAGGTCTGATCCAGGAGTCCTGAGGTTCTGCTTCAGGAACACTGATGTTAAAGGAAACTTTCCTTTGAAAGCTAACAGCTTAGTAGAACATTTCCTGAACTGCACTTTCTGTGTGTGAGTGTTTCGTACCGACTCTGGAGCTTTGATGAAGACTTTGGTCTTGCCCAGCTGGAACTGGTCTTGGTCCATGTTGACAGAGTTGAGGAGGTGGAGGACTCCCTTACGCTCCTCGCCCCTCCAGCGTGGCCACGTCTCCTTGGTCAGGATGGCGTACCTGCAGCACACGATTATTACCATCACCATGTTGGAAGCAGCGGTGCACTGTACTGGCTGTGACCCTGTTTGACCTCTGACCTGTGCAGGAACTTGTTGAAGGCTCGGCGGTAGGCGTATCCCGCCCGACGGACCCGGATGTTCTCACGAAGGCCCAGGTACTCCACCTGATGTTTGACCCGGTTCTCCTCCCAGTCCCGAGGACGTTTGGTTTCATTGGGTTTGATGCAGCGGATGTAGTGGGGGGTGCACTTCATCAGGGTCTGGACCAGACTGTTGGCTTGTTTCTAAAGGGGGAGGGGGAGGAAGGGGGGGCAGGTTTACCTGCTGACCTGTTGTACGTTACAGCTGTGTGAGTGTCCGAGAGCTTGAAGGGTTCAGTTTGACCTAATTCACAGCAGATCGTTACACTTCCACTGAGAAATGTTCAGCTCATTAACAACTCAAACTGTAAAGCTTTTTTTTTGCTAAGAATCAATATATACTGTATAAACTTGCTGTTTGTTCTTATGTACTTATTTGGTTTTAAAGTTTCATTTATTTTCTGCAGTGATAGCCCCCCCCACCCCCCCCACATCATGTTGTCCAGGGTCCAATATCTGTGTAGTCAGGCATTAAAAACAATCCAAATGCCACACAGGCAGTTCACCAGCAGGGGGCGACGTTAGCTGTTACAAATCATGGAGCAACATGCAGAGAGCTGAAGTTACAGGATGACTGTTGCTGTCAGTTTTATGTCTGCTTATCCTGAGAGATACATACAGGCTACTTTCTTACACGACTACTGATTACTTATTACTACTGATTCCACTGATTACGGAGTACTGGTGGTGCACAGTTTTGGAGACAAGAATCTCCCAATTTATCTCATTTACTTGACATTAAAGGACGAGTTCATGATTTTTCCAAGTGAGTCTTAAACCAACAGTCAGTCATCAAATGAACATTAAAGCTGTTTTTCTCGCTGTAATCATTCCTCCTGTTCATACTGACCATTAGAAGATCCCTTCATAATGACCTTACAATGGAAGTGATGGAGGACAAAATCCACAGTCTGAAGCTAATATGAAGCTTCAGCGTCCAAATGAGTCAAATCAAGAAGATATCTTTCAACGTTACAGTCTTTTTAGTGCCAAAGTTCCTCTTTTTGTTACTATACTTCCACCTGCAGCTCAACAGGGAAACACTGTCTGAGGAAACACAAAGAGGGAATTTGATGCTAAAAAGACTGTAAATGTGTCAGATATCCACTTGATATGACTAACTCAGACTGCTGAAGCTGAATAGAAGCTTATGAATATAAGCTTGGATTTTGGCCTCCATCACTTCCATTGAAAGCACATTTGAAGGATCTTTTAATATCCAGTATGAACAGGAGGAATGATTACAGCGAGGAAAACCTCTTTCACTGTTACTATGGACACCTGACTGCTGGTTATAGACACACTGGAAACACTGGGAACACTGTGAACCTGCTTTAAAACACCTTGTTGCCGATGGAATAAACATTCTTCCAAACATTACTTGTCATCAGGTTGATAATCTTTCTCTTCATTTATTGGTGGAGGAGGACGGTAACGTCTATATTCAGTATTAAGCAAATATACTGAAGTATTAAAGCGTTTTTTAAATGTTTTTACTGTCCTGTATGTCTCAGTCTTTATCAGACAATGGGCCTCATTCACTAATATGTGCACAGAAATGTTCTTACTTACAGCTCAGAATAAGTGTGGATGTGCAGATTCATGACATTCAACAGATACACAAGTTATCAACAATCAAGGCTTTAGTTTGAGTAAATAACCCAACAGTCAAATAAAAAATAAGACTAAAACTGGGTCAGAACAACATTAACCCAGTAATGTGTCAGTGCTATATTGATCCAAACTGGGTTAAATTTTAACCCAGTGATTTAAGTGTGTGTGTGTTTTTATTTGATTGTAAAGCAACATTTGTTGTTTTTATATGTGCTGTGCTTCATCTGGAGTTATGTTCAGGGATGCTGTCCTACTGTGGCAGATGAGGTACACATATTTGGACATATGCTAATGTAAAAGAATGTTTACAGATTTATACAGATAGTAAAAAAGATGCATTATGTTTTTGTACAGTACATATACAGTACAGTACATATTGTGTAAATAAAGATAAATAAAGATTTGTTTCCATTTTTTCTCTCTCACCTTGATCTTGCTGCTGGCGGTGCTCGGACGTCCTCTCTTCTCAGCCTCCAGGTTCTCAGGAAACAGAGCTCTGATGAACGGACTGACCACAAACACACCAGAGACAGTCACTATGAGGTCATCACGGACTGACCACGGTGCCCGCCCCCCCCCCCAACACACACACACACACACACACACACACACACACAGAGTACTTACAATTCGCTGCTCTGCATCAGCTCAATGATGTCATTAAACAACACGTCTCTGTTTCTCTCACAGAAACCACTGACATCATACGACACCTGGACAGGTAGACAGGTACAGTTAATAAACATCTGACAGACAGACAGGTGAACACCTGGACAGGTAGACAGGTACAGTTAATGAACATCTGACAGACAGACAGGTGAACACCTGGACAGGTAGACAGGTGTATCGAGTACCTTCCCAGCGTAGTGGTGGATGATGAATCCTCTGTTCCAGCTGCTGAAGTGTTCGTGTGATCCGATCTGTCCCTGCAGCTTCTGCAGCAGCGTCTGGTCCGCCCCCTCACCTTTAGCGTGCATCGTAGCGCACACGTCGTCCAGGATGCTCATAACCCCAGGAGGATTCTGGGAAATGATCCCAAGAGAGACAGAGACAGAAAAATTATGTTTATAGAGAAACTTTTCTCTTCTTCGTTAGTTAATAAATGTCTGACAGGAACAAAGATCTTCAGCTCTATAAACAGAAAACTGACACAACAGAAACAACATCAGAATAAACTGAAGAAGAAAAAGTAACAGATTCATTTCCAAACAAATTTCAACGTCACAGTTTGAGTTTTAGTTCAAATCAACTACAAAACAAAACTATTAATTGAACTGTTCAAAGTTTGTTTCTGTTCATAATTTCAGCAGATTTTTATTGTATTTCAGTCAGCTGCTACACTTAAAACTGATTCCACCCTTCAGTCTCATTTTCATTCATGGAGTTGCTAACAAGAACAGATCTACTGTGGTGTATTTTCATTAAAAGTCATTGGTGTGCTTAAAGACAATATTAAGCTATGCAGATTGATTTTATAAGTTTATAAGCAATAAGGGCTAGTGTGATACAATTTGTATTGGTGTAGTTATAATCTCATGAACCATATTTAATCACACTGTACGTATAGAGGCACGGTAGAAGAATCATAATCATACACTGGAGAAATTTGAGTGTGTTTGTATTACATGTCACTTTGCTTGGGTCTGCTAAAGTCTTCACCTTTCAAACATACTCTCTGGAAGAGATCAAGAAATAAGGGTGTAAAATGACTAGAATAACTTATAAAAAAATAAAAGGCCAGAAGACAACTTGGCAATAATGGTGTAAAATGATTCCCAATACTTATATAAAAATTGGATATAATCAGGTAGAATTGAATATGCCAGTACATATCCTCAAACACCTCAAAACCTGTTTTGAAGAGTTTTGACCAACAACGAGTGACGGAGATAAAAGATACATAATAATTGGTCAAAAATTAGGGAGGGTGGATGATAAGGTGTGACCTATGCCGACCCAAGGGCATAAAAACAATGCCCCAAAGAAAAAACCTTTGGAGCGATTTGGTTCGTTGTAAAGTGCTGATTGCTCCCCTTTTTTTTGCCGGCATTAAAGAACACTTTGCTGCTTGGACCTCTGACTCCCTTTTTATTTTCAAGAGAGAGTTTTTTGCTCTGGTACCTTTTTCTGCAACAATTTGATACAACACTACTCTCTCTGATTGGACGACTCACCAGTTTGGACTCGATGAGGTCACAGACCACCTTGTTGTTGAAGTACTCGATGGGCGTCCATTTGATTCCCTCCTGAACGTACTCCTCCTGCAGAGACGCAACACCGTCAGATTCAGAAAAATATTTTTATTCTGAAGCATTTCTGATGACAGAGCAAACAAACTGCAGCCGACAGTCACAGAGACGTAGACACATATGTAAAGTAATAAAAATGATAAAAACACAATTTAAAACCAGCAAATAACCACATACATAATGTACATAAGTACATAATGTAGACTGAAAACCGTCACAGTGAAAACTCAGCAACAGGAACATTAACAAACTGATAAAAAATAAATAAAAGACATGAACAAACATTAAAATAGAAAAGGGGTTAACATACATGAATATGATCATTACAAAATAGGAGCTGTGATAAATACATGAAAATTTTACAAATAATTCTTCAAACTAGATTTACAAATAGTTGCAGAGTTAAAGCTCCAATGGTTAGTAAATTAATTGATTAGTCAATTGTCAGAAAATTAATTGCAATTATTTTCATATTCAAATAAATGTTTAAGTCATTTTTTGTGTAAAAATGCCAAATTTGCTGGTTTCAGCTTCTCAAGGGAAATAATTTAATGTTTGTCTTTGTCATATATGACAGTAAACTGAATATATTTGGGTTTTTGACTGCTGGTAAAGAGAGAAGAACCACTTTCTATTTATTCAGTTTTATTCTATTCATTCAATCAACAATCAGTTTTCAATCAGAATATGTTCTGAATCAAGTCATGAGATTCACAAAGATTCCCAATAAGATGAAGTACAGCTGTGTATAATCTGCATAACAGATTTAGTTAAAATTGAGCCGAGTGATCTGAAGGTAGAAAACATCTCCATCAAAACTATCAAACCAATATTCTTTTAACAATGACTCTGTAACATCTGTCAGGGACTACAGATGGCTATGATGTTTATTAATGTGCACTGCCCTCTTTAAATAAACCTGTAAATAAATAGAAACAACAGTAGAGGACCACAGATGGAGCCCTGAGGTACCCCATCGGACAGCTGGTGGACAGAAAAGCAAGAGTTGCAGATTGAGACCGAAAACTTCCAGTTTGACGTACGAAGACAAATATTTTAGAGCAGAACCAACAACATCAACCGACCGTCTGTTAAATAGTCACCTGCAGTGTCAGAAACAACATTCAGATCTCAGTAAAGTTACAACACTGGAGAGAGATATGATGTCATTATATGATGTCATTATATGATGATGTCATCGTGTGTCACCTGTTCTGCCTTCAGTGTGAGTTCGATGAAAATCTGCTGCAGCTTCTCGTTGACAAAGTTGATGCAGAACTGCTCAAAACCATTTTTCTGAAAGAAAAAAAGCATAAGTTATTCAACAATCAGATTATATATGATCAATCAAACAAATCAATCAAACAGATCAGTCAATCAGTGAATATTGTCAGATGTCCAACAGAAAAACTACTCATCTGAATGAGAAACGATCCCCCAAAAAACAGATGTGTGTGAACTCTGCCATCTGCAGGTGGAAAAAGGTCCATCTGCTATTGGCTGGATGACAGACTGATGTCATCAACCAGCCAATGACAGAGGGCCAGCTCAGTACCTGCTCTCACCTGCAGGTGGCAGAGTTCACACTGATTTGGGTTTATTTCCTTTAAAAACATACAAAAAAACACCAACATGTCTCTCAGTGCAACAACTGTTTGGTATCAAAAGTAACATCAGGAGGAAAAAATATGCAATATTCCTACTGCACTAATGCTAACATGCATCCAGATCATGTGACTAACAAGTCTCTAAAGACTCTCCAGCTGGTCCAGAATGCAGCTGCACGTGTTCTGACTAAAACTAGAAAAAGAGATCACATTTCTCCCATTTTAGCTTCGCTGCATTGGCTTCCTGTAAAATCTAGAATAGAATTTAAAATCCTTCTCCTAACTTACAAAGCCCTTAATGGTCAGGCACCATCATATCTTGAAGAGCTCATAGTACCGTATTATCCCACTAGAACACTGCGCTCCCAGTATGCAGCTTACTGGTGGTTCCTACAGTCTTTAAAAGTAGAATGGGAGGCAGAGCCTTCAGCTATCAGGCTCCTCTTCTATGGAACCATCTTCCAGATTCAGTCCGGGGTGCAGACACCCTCTCTATGTTTAAGAGTAGGCTTAAAACTTTCCTTTTTGATAAAGCTTATAGTTAGGGCCGACCAGGCTCGCCTTGGATCAGCCCTTAGTTATGCTGCTATAGGCCTAGACTGCTGGGGGACTTCCCATGATGCACTGAGCTCCTCTCCATCTGTATGCATTCATGTAACATCAATGCATGTTACTAACCTGGCTTCCCACGGACCTCTGTAGCCCCTCATGTCTGTTGGAGGTTAGCAGCTCCAGGCTACGTTAGCTGCTACTAGCATAACATAGCACAGTCCGTACAGTTGCAATGTGGGTAATGTAGGCGCCAGGTTTTGACAAGATAAACCGACGATATCTCTGGTTCTGCTGCATCAATTTTCATCATCTTTTAAAGAACTGTCTATCGTGAGTCTAATGATGTTAAATGATGAGTCTGTGCGGGACTTTTTACTGAGGGTCCTCACAAGTGTAGAATAACAAGTGTGTGTGTATGTGTGTGCGTGTGTCTGTGTGTGCATGCGTTACCTGGAAGATCTCAAAGCCGTAGATGTCGAGCACGCCGATGTTCAGGTCCTCCTGGTCCTTCTGCATAGCTTTATTTATACACTGACACACAGAGAAACACAATAACAATCACAAACACAAACTGAAGTCTAGAATCACAGTGTGACATGTGACGTGTTGCTGCAGACTGACGTCGACGAGGAAGTCGAAGAGTCGAGTGTAGAGAGCTTTGGACAGGGCGTCTCTGGAGAAACAGGCCTGCTCCGTGTTCAGGGTGACGGAGATGGACTCGGTCTTCCCGCCCCACTTACTGTCCATAATCCTGCTGGTGAGTTTACTGCAGAGGCCGTCCTGAGAGATGCCCAGCAGGAAGGACGGGAACGCCAGGACTGACAGAGAGACACGGACAGTTTAGTGGACGTATACTACAATACCCATGATCCTCAGCTGCTGTTGCTATGCAGAGGAAGCCAGAGGTCAGTTATATTGTGTTGTGTAGTAACTTACAGTCCTGACTTTCGACCACAGCGTAATTGTTTTCCTCTCTGAAGCTGATGTTTCCCAGATGAAGAATTCCTGCAACCAGCTGAAGAACTGAGTGCTGATCCTCCGCAGACAGACCAACTACTGACATCGCCTCCTGAGAGACAGACAGTTACAGACAAGTACAGACAGTTACAGACAGACCAACTACTGACATCGCCTCCTGAGAGACAGACAGTTACAGACAGACCAACTACTGACATCGCCTCCTGAGAGACAGACAGTTACAGACAAGTACAGACAGTTACAGACAGACCAACTACTGACATCACCTCCAGAGAGACAGACAGTTACAGACAAGTACAGACAGTTACAGACAGGTACAGACAGACCAACTACTGACATCGCCTCCTGAGAGACAGACAGTTACAGACAGACCAACTACTGACATCGCCTCCTGAGAGACAGACAGTTACAGACAAGTACAGACAGTTACAGACAGACCAACTACTGACATCACCTCCAGAGAGACAGACAGTTACAGACAAGTACAGACAGTTACAGACAGGTACAGACAGACCCACTACTGACATCGCCTCCTGAGAGACAGACAGTTACAGACAGGTACAGACAGACCCACTACTGACATCGCCTCCTGAGGGACAGACAGTTACAGACAGTTACAGTCAGTTACAGACAGACCCACTACTGACATCACCTCCTGAGGGACAGACAGTTACAGACAGTTACAGACAAGTACAGACAGTTACAGACAGGTACAGACAGTTACAGACAGGTACAGACAGACCCACTACTGACATCGCCTCCTGAGAGACAGACAGTTACAGACAGTTACAGACAAGTACAGACAGTTACAGACAGGTACAGACAGTTACAGACAGACCAACTACTGACATCGCCTCCAGAGAGACAGACAGTTACAGACAAGTACAGACAGTTACAGACAGTTACAGACAGACCCACTACTGACATTGCCTCCTGAGAGACAGACAGTTACAGACAGTTACAGACAAGTACAGACAGTTACAGACAGGTACAGACAGTTACAGACAGACCCACTACTGACATTGCCTCCTGAGAGACAGACAGTTACAGACAAGTACAGACAGGTACAGACAGTTACAGACAGACAGACAGTTACAGACAGATAGTTACAGACAGACAGTTACAGACA
>NC_089526.1:620765-625765 GCF_963924715.1 Thunnus thynnus | reverse complement strand
CATGCCCATAAATGGCCGTCCGTTCTATAGCCGTTGTTGCTAAGGTGGTTGCTAAGGTGGTTGCTAAGGTGTTTCCATGTGTTGTTCAGCTCCAACATGTACGGATGGATTTGAGAAGTTGACATTTGGAGTAAAGAAGGAGAAAAAGAAGTGAAATCCTGCTACTATAGTTTGTTTACGTAGCCTCCGGAGCCGGAGGAAGCTTCCTGAAGCTGACCAATCAGAACAGAGTGGGCTCATCAGGAGGCGGGGCCTTAAAGAGACAGGAGCTAAAACGGCCTGTTTCAGACAGAGGCTGAACTGAGGGGCTGCATAAAGGACCAGTAGAAGATAAATAAGGAGTTTTTAACTGGAAATCAGTAAAGATATTCCAGTAGATATTCCATGTGCAGAATATGTGTCCTTTAAGTTTTCATGAGCTGAGAGAAACAGATGTGTGTTTTCTCATCATCCTGCAGTTTATTGACTTTACGGAGAGACTTTTATATCATATACATGATATGAACTTTTATCAATATTTCAATGACATCACCAATGATCAGACTCATATATTCTGGAACACTGACACTCTCCTCTAACGTCCATATACACATATATATACATATGTACACACATATATACACATATCTACATACACATATATATATCCATATACATATATATACATATATATCCATACGTATCCATATATACATTTATATCCATATATATACATACATATATATCCATATGCATCTGTCTCTGTATTGAAAACCAGTCAACACACAGACAGAAAACTCACTACTTAAAACTGGCCTGAGGGTTGAAAATGAGTTTGTTTTGTTATGAAAATCTCTGAATTAAAATCATAATAGATGATCGAAGGATCAACAGCAGGACGAACAAACTTCACTGAACTATGTGTGTGTGTGTGTGTGCGTGTGTGTGTGTGTGTGTGTGTGTGTGTTATCAGATGTGATGTGTGGTTGGTTCTCTCTCCTGAATTCCCAGCATTCCTCTGTCCTGTAAGATCATGTCGTGGTGGAGCAGCGAGTGGCGACGCCCTGACATGTTTGCCTCGACACGCTGAGCTGCAGGATGCTGTGTGTGTGTGTGTGTGTGTGTGTGTGTGTGTGTGTGTGTGTGTTGCAGGTTTAAGGGCTCAGTTAGACATTTAGTAGATGTTCAGTCTGAGGAATTCTTCTCATCCTTTTGCTTTTCCTTCTTTTTTAACTGAGTGAGCTATGAACGGTAGGTATCAAACATACTGCAGAGAGAGTTCACGCAGCCTGATGGAGCTGCTGTATTGATCCAAACTGAAGCGTTTCTGCTCCATCAGACCTGTTGTCTACATTCATACATTCACTTCTTTTATCTAAAACACTTTACACACACTGACGTCAGCGAGCTTCCTGCAGGCTGCAGGTCAGGAGGTCTGTGATCAATAAACAAGCTGCTGATCTGCAACACTGACATCACTTCCTGTGGTGCTTTGAAATCATTTAAGTGACAGAATGACAAAAGTAAAAAGATTAAAGCATGTTTGGTCCTCCTGGCTCTCCGTACTGATTACTGACTGATCAATAACACTGTTCACATCATATTCAAGACTCATCAGACAGAGTTTCCTTATTATTTACTGACATTAGAAGGTTTAGGTTTCATTATGTTGACTTCAGTGTTTGTTTCTCTGAGGGCCCCCTGAGGGCCCGGAGCCACAGTTTGAACACTCTGACTGAGGATCAGCAGAAACAGCTGCAGTTTGAGGTCAAACTGTCACTAAATGTTTCCATGGAAACGGGCAGAAAAAATGTCTTAAACCTGCAGTGTGGAACCAGCTGATCACAGGTCGGTTCCTCAGACTAACAGAACCGGCTGATCACAGGTCGGTTCCTCAGACTAACAGAACCAGCTGATCACAGGTCGGTTCCTCAGACTAACAGAACCGGCTGATCACAGGTCGGTTCCTCACACTAACAGAACCTGCTGATCACAGGTCGGTTCCTCAGACTAACAGAACCGGCTGATCACAGGTCGGTTCCTCAGACTAACAGAACCTGCTGATCACAGGTCGGTTCCTCACACTAACAGAACCAGCTGTTCTTCACACTAACAGAACCGGCTGATCACAGGTCGGTTTCTCAGACTAACAGAACCGGCTGATCACAGGTCGGTTCCTCAGACTAACAGAACCAGCTGATCACAGGTCTGTTCCTCAGACTAACAGAACCAGCTGATCACAGGTCTGTTCCTCACACTAACAGAACCTGCTGATCACAGGTCTGTTCTTCAGACTAACGGAACCGGCTGATCACAGGTCGGTTCCTCAGACTAACAGAACCGGCTGATCACAGGTCGGTTCCTCACACTAACAGAACCTGCTGATCACAGGTCGGTTCCTCACACTAACAGAACCGGCTGATCACAGGTCGGTTCCTCAGACTAACAGAACCGGCTGATCACAGGTCTGTTCTTCAGACTAACAGAACCAGCTGATCACAGGTCTGTTCCTCAGACTAACAGAACCAGCTGATCACAGGTCGGTTCTTCACACTAACAGAACCGGCTGATCACAGGTCTGTTCTTCAGACTAACAGAACCAGCTGATCACAGGTCGGTTCTTCAGACTAACAGAACCGGCTGATCACAGGTCGGTTCCTCACACTAACAGAACCTGCTGATCACAGGTCGGTTCCTCACACTAACAGAACCGGCTGATCACAGGTCTGTTCTTCAGACTAACAGAACCGGCTGATCACAGGTCGGTTCCTCAGACTAACAGAACCAGCTGATCACAGGTCGGTTCCTCACACTAACAGAACCAGCTGATCACAGGTCTGTTCTTCACACTAACAGAACCAGCTGATCACAGGTCTGTTCCTCAGACTAACAGAACCGGCTGATCACAGGTCTGTTCCTCACACTAACAGAACCTGCTGATCACAGGTCGGTTCCTCAGACTAACAGAACCAGCTGATCACAGGTCGGTTCCTCAGACTAACAGAACCTGCTGATCACAGGTCTGTTCTTCAGACTAACAGAACCTGCTGATCACAGGTCTGTTCTTCAGACTAACAGAACCAGCTGATCACAGGTCGGTTCCTCAGACTAACAGAACCTGCTGATCACAGGTCGGTTCTTCACACTAACAGAACCAGCTGATCACAGGTCTGTTCCTCAGACTAACAGAACCGGCTGATCACAGGTCGGTTCTTCACACTAACAGAACCTGCTGATCACAGGTCGGTTCTTCAGACTAACAGAACCTGCTGATCACAGGTCTGTTCCTCACACTAACAGAACCAGCTGATCACAGGTCGGTTCCTTACACTAACAGAACCGGCTGATCACAGGTCGGTTCTTCAGACTAACAGAACCTGCTGATCACAGGTCTGTTCCTCACACTAACAGAACCGGCTGATCACAGGTCGGTTCTTCAGACTAACAGAACCGGCTGATCACAGGTCGGTTCTTCAGACTAACAGAACCGGCTGATCACAGGTCGGTTCCTCAGACTAACAGAACCAGCTGATCACAGGTCGGTTCCTTACACTAACAGAACCAGCTGATTATGTTGTTTTAAATGTCAGAAACAGTTGTAAATCAGTGAAGTCAGTGAACTCACCATGTTTGCTGCTCTGCTCTCACTTCCTGCTTCAGGTAAAAGTTGAGAAATCTTCAGTCAGTCAGGTGGATCCAGGTGGATCCAGGTGATCCGGGTGATCCAGGTGATCAGGAACTGAACCTGGATCAGTTTAGATCAGTTCAGATGAAATTAGACTGATTCTGTTGATCTGAACAACATTTTCTTCTGACTTCTTTTTTCTTCTTTTTCTTCCTTCAGTCTCAAGTCTCTCAACTCCCTGCAGGTGTGGGCAGGTAAGGCCCCGCCTCCTCCCTGTGGAATTCTGGGTAAAGTAGTCTGAGTGAACACAGCTGGAGCTCTGCTGCCCCCTGCTGTCACATTACAGAACTACAGTCAGATGAAGATTAAACAGATTATGCTGCTCATTTAATCTCTTCACATTTTTCACATCTTTATTTTATATTTTGATGGTTTTTTTATTTAACTTTTATCATTCTTTTACATTTCAAACATCTCTGTATATTTTACTTGAAAATGTGTTTTATTATCTCACTAATTATGTTTATTTTCAGCTGTAAAATCCTTTTAACTGCAGTAACCAGTGTGAGAGCTGCAGTATGAATAAAGCTGATTGATTGATTGATTATTGGGATAGTAGATTTAAAACTGGAATCGTATCTTTGTTGTAAAATTGAAAACTGTAAAAGAAAATAAATAAAATATTCTGAGCAGGAAATTCAGATTTTCTCAGATTCATAGACTTTAACACAAGAAAATGAAATTATGAAATTACTGAATAGTCGATGTTTGTGTTTCAAATAATTCAAAGAAAATGTGATTTTCCAGTAAATTTCCTTTTTAAAACACAAACTTTTCTTTATTAAACTTTATTGAACAGATGTTTTCTTCTTTTCATCTTTACACTTTATACTGTATGTTTATATCCACATACAGTTGTTTTTTGCAGTTTGATGCCTTTAAATAAATCCTGAACTGTGAATGTTGGTTTAAAAATCCTAATTAAGAAGCCGCAGTGACCTTTGACCTCCTGTCTGACTCCTGGAACAGCGACAGTGACTGAAGCTCAGAGTCCATCAGTTTAAACAGAAAACATGACGTCAGCTCCTGTTATGTTTTTAATTTTACCTTCAATAATCCTTTTATCTTTTATTTCTCTAAAAAACAGATTCATTCAAACCAAAACTCCAAAAATCTCTTCTCAAAGTTTTTATCTCGTTCGTCTTTTTGACAAAGAGAAACTTGAAAAATGAGAAACAGGTTTCAGGATACGAACGTGTGTCGTAATTATCTGCCTGCAGCAGTTTTTACTACTTTAGGTTTCAGACACGCCTGCTTCCTGCTTCACCTGTCGGACGCCTGCAGTCCGAAGTTCAGATTAATGTTTGAACTGTTGACTCACATCACTGATCTGGTT
>NC_089526.1:540765-613265 GCF_963924715.1 Thunnus thynnus | reverse complement strand
CGAGGTCCCTGCTTTATGTTTGGGTGAAGGGGAATGAATCCAGCCCTGTGATTGGTCAGCTCTTCTTCTTCTTCTTTTAGACTTGAGTACTGAACGTGCAGGCGTCTGCAGCTTTTATGTAATTTAGAAATGAATTAACAACCCGTCTCTCACATGAAGGCGCTCATAGCTGGAAAACCCAGAGCCGACTGGGCTTCCTGGTTCCGGTTATCTGACCGGCCAACGTCAGGCTCGGTGACAACCAGCAGGTATCCTGGATACGTTCAACCTGCCTGGTGGTTCAGGACTCTGGTGTTTTACAGTGTGTGTGTAGTCTGCATGCATACAAACCTGATGTCTCCTGCAGCGATGAACACCGGCTCTTTGCTCTCCAGACTGGTGATGCTGTCCACTGAGAACTGACTGATGTTGTCACAGCTGTTGGTGTGGATCTCCGGGAGCTGCAGGGAGAAACAAAAACATTACATACGTATTTCATTATCAATTAATCTGAAGATTATTGTAAAAACAAAAAAGCTGAAAGATGCCCATAATATCTTCTAAGAGGTTAAAGTGACGTCTTCAAACGTCTTGTTCTGTCTGATCAACAGTTTATTCAGTTTATTATAAATGACACAGAAAAACCTCGCAAACAGAAAACATTTGGCATTTTTGCTAATTATTAAAATAGTTGCAATAATTGAAAAATTAGATTTAATTGAGTTGTGAAGTGGGAGGAGCTGCTGTTTCCCTGTTTTCCTTTAATCGATCTCGTCGATGTTCCTGAACACTCAGGACTCTGCTGGATGATGAGACCAACACGTTCATATTCTGACACAGTTTACAGTATTTACACGTCGTCTCTGAATCACATTGTGTCTGTGATTTTGGCGGACGGCTGAGAATACTACAATACCCATGATCCTCGGCAGCTGATGAATTCAAAATGCTTCGTTGTTGTAAACAAAACATGTCGTCATAGTTACTAATTCACTCAGAAATGACCCAGAAATGAAAAGTGAACTGATTTAATCTGTGATGTAGTGACAGAATGTTGAGATCAGTGATTGGCTGTTTCTTGCTGAAATGCATCCTGGGAGTCGTAGTTAACTTCTACCCTGAAATCTTTGTGTCCAGTCTTTGAACCAGATATTTTCTAACACAGTTGTTGACTTGTTGTTCTGATGATCCTCTGTGTTGGATCTGTGTTTACTGACAGGTGCCGGTTCCAGCCCGGATTGGCTGTCCCTCCCTGCCGCGGCCGCCGGGGATCGGCGGGGCCCCAAGACGCTGCTCTCTTAGCGTCCAGGGATTCCAGGTGGCGCCGGGGGTCGGAGCCTCGTCCCTCCACTCTGTTTGTGGAGCTTTGTGTGTGTGTGTTGAATGTTCCAGTAATGTGAGTTTAGACTGTTTTCTCGTTGATGCTGTAGAAGTTCAGGGATCGTCGTTAGCATCGGTAGCTAATTAGTCTGTGTTAGCCTAGCGGTTTGCTAAAGCGGCCTTGTTTTGTGTAGCGTGACCGCCTGTAAACAGTTAAGACCACTAAACTCTTGAAGCAGTCGGGCTGAAACGGGGAGTTAGGTTTAGAAGATGTCTTCTGTTTGATTAGGGATTAGTTTGGAGATAGTTGGTTTTTTGTTTAATATTAGCTCAGCTTCATTAATTAAGTCATTCCAGGAGGAACACAGTCTGATTCTTTGTCATACTGCAATAAACTGCTTCTTTCTTGCATTCATCTCCCTTCACTTCTTTGTCTTTATGTTGCGCTCTCATGCTCTGAGACCCGGACGCAACACACTGACTTTATTATTTCATGTAGTAACGTAAGAACTAAAGACAGACGTAACTACGCAGCACGTCATGTTGTTCACTACGTATGTTCAGAAAAGGAAAAATGATGTAATGTTGTTGTTTATTTAGTATTTCTGTTTCCCAGCAGCCCGTCGCAGGTTAACCGTCTCAGCAGTCTGTCGTTAGTTCACCTCTGTGATGTCACAGGTTCTGTCCTGTGATAACGATGACATCACATCCTCCTACCTCCACCTGCAGCTCTCCGATGTCGTCCACGGACCACGCCTCGTCGTCGTTGTCGTAGTTCGGGACGGTGGAGAAGCTGCCGGCTCGCTGCTCCGCCGTCATGCCGCAGTCCGGCAGGTTCTCCACAGAACGCGTGCTCCTGATCCGGTTCTCCGGGATCCGCATCGGAACGCTGGACGTCTCAAAGTTCTCGCACTCCAGAACCTCCACGTAGATCAGGTACGGAGCCTGCGGGGGTCAGAGGTCACACAGGTCACATGACTGGCTAACTGTTCAGATTTAAACAGGAAGTGGACGTAAAATATCTAGAAGTTGATCTGCTGACAGGATAATAAAATAATTTAAATATGAACCTGAATTAATAATAATAATAATAATAATAATAATAATCAGCAAAACATGATTTGTATTGTGAGCAAATATAAAGTCTAAACAGAGTAAATAAAGGTGTTAAAGGTCCGGCTGAGGACAGAAATAAAGACGTATGAACTGTTTATAAACAAACATAAACAAACATAAACAAACATAAACAGCTCTTGTGACCATGTCGCACTAGAGACTAGTGACTTCCTGAGTTCAGTGGTGACTGTCGGACGTCTGGAACAAGAAATCACTGTTATATTTTGTTCTCTTTGTTTTGTGGCAGCGTTTCTGTGTGTTGATTCATGTCTAGCTGAGAAGATGAAGGTTAAAGTGTCTTTTTATATGAATGTGTGAATTACTGTCAGTATAACCTGCTCGCTCTGGTTTACACCACGACTTCATACGAGTCAGGAGCCCAACGCTGCGTTTCACTTCAACTTTCACAATCAGATCTTCAGAACTTCACTGAAGAAATCAGAATAAACTCAATAATCCGTCTTGTCACTAGTGAGCCTGTAATATGATCTGTGGATGATTGTGACGGACGTCGGGTAGCAGCGAGGTCTGTGTGGTGACACGTCTCAGTGTTGAAGCTGTGAGACTGCGAGTCTGTTCATATCTAAATAATAATAATATTCACATTTGTTTACACTCTCAGTGTTTGTGTGTCCAGAGTTTCTGCTGTTTATTAATTATTTTACTGAAGCAGAACTTAAACTACAGTGTTTAAATACTTTCAGACCGTTTTAACATCACATTAGTTTCCAGCTGTATATAACAATAACAATAGAACTGATGAATGTGAGCTGGACTCTGATAAGCAGCAGAACGTGGACGGATCAACTAATGACTCTCTGACTCAGACTGACTCTAGTTCATCGAGCGTCTCTGGCAACTAAAAACATCAGTATTCTTCACTCTGCAAAGTGATGAGATTTAAATCACAGACATGAACTTCTATTAATGTGTAATATGACCTTTTCTCTGTGTTTGTTATACTGACTGCATCCGTCTGATCTGACAAATCTAAAACTAACCTGCAGCAGCAGTTTCAGCTCCTCTCTGCACATCACTCCATTAAAACACCTTAACGGGTCATTCTCTTCCTACTGGGCATGTGCGAAAGACAGACGAGCAGCCACAGAAAACCAGTGAAGAAGAAACGGTGTACTGTTTCTGCAGCAGATTCCAGTTTGAGCAGAGAGAGGTGGTAGAAAACTACGTTTAACTCTTAACAAGTAGACGATAACTCGCACGAAGCCGTTCACCATCGTTGTTATTGTCATCGTCAGCAGTGTGACAGCGTTTCCATACAGGATGTGTAGATCGATGAGTTTATGACTTTAGTGTGGACGTGGTTTGAAACTCTTCCTCCGGCGGCTCACCTTGTCTTTAGAGTTTAACACCACGGCCTGTGTGTGCGGCACTCGGACCACGTGGTGATCGAAGGCGGCGGTCGGCAGCCAGACTCTCGCCGGCAGCTTGTGGTTGAGCAGCGACAGCTCGGAGATCAGACGCTGAGTCTTCTGCTCTTTAGTGGGCAGCGTGGCCAGACGCTTCCCGATCCCCATCAGAGACTTGATGAACTCACGCTGAGGAGCCAGACGCACCGGCTGCAGAGACAGAAGACAGAAGACAGAGGACAGAGACAGACAGAGGACAGAAGACAGAAGACAGAGACAGAAGACAGAGGACAGAGGACAGACAGAAGACAGAAGACAGAGGACAGAGGACAGAGACAGAAGACAGAGGACAGAGACAGAAGACAGAGGACAGAGGACAGACAGAAGACAGAAGACAGAAGACAGACAGAGACAGAAGACAGAGACAGAAGACAGAAGACAGACAGAGGACAGAGACAGAAGACAGAGGACAGAAGACAGAGGACAGAGGACAGAGACAGAAGACAGAGGACAGAGACAGAAGACAGAGGACAGACAGAAGACAGAAGACAGAAGACAGAAGACAGACAGAGGACAGAGACAGAAGACAGAGACAGAAGACAGAAGACAGACAGAGGACAGAGACAGAAGACAGAGACAGAAGACAGAAGACAGACAGAGGACAGAAGACAGAGGACAGAAGACAGAGGACAGAGACAGAAGGAAGTAGAGGGGTGGTGTTAGTGTTAGTGGTTAAGTCCTTGTGGAGTCACCCGCGGGTGTTTATGCACCGACGCTGAGGTGAATGTTTGTGTTTGCGTGTCAGGTTTCAGCTGACTGAGCATCACATTCACACTTCAGCTGTTCTCACAATCACCAGACAACAACTCAGAGCTGCTGTAACAACATGTCAACGTCTGTCTCAGCCGTTGTTACTGAGCAGGTTTCAGTCTGTTCAAACCCGACACACAAACACAGTCGATCGATCGGTCGATTGATCGGTCGATTGATCAGAGGAAACAGATCATCACGATGTTTTTTGTCCTGATTAATTCACCCAGAACCTCAAACAGCTGATTGGATCCAACAGAAAAACACACAGAAACACTGATGAAGTGACAGTTGAGTCACAGACGTGCAGCTCCTGCAGGTTTACTCTCCTCTGAGCTGAACGTCTGAGACAGAACCAGAACCAGAACCAGAACCAGAACCAGAACCCACAGCTTCCATCACAGACTTCATTTCCCACAATGCACCCTGCAGGGAGGAACAGTCAGAACAGGAAGCTGGTGAACTTACGGGACCAGTTTTAAACTCCAGACTGTCTGTGCTGGAGCTGCTGTCCTGAGGGTCAGAGGTCAGAGGTCAGGAAGGTGCAGCGTCAGGTCCACATGGAGACCAAGACCTGGTTTCTCCTTTCATTCATTTCTTTAATCACAAAACTAGTTTGATTTTATTGACATTTTTTCCAGATTTGTCTTCATTATCAGATTATTGTTTATCAGATTATTGTTTATCAGATTATTGTTTTTCTTTATGGAGTTCAGGATCTGCAGTTCAAAGCACTTCATGATACTCTTCATATCACAGATGATATTTTAATCAAAACATAATTAACAGCCTAAAAACTGAGTGTTTCTGTCAGATATTTAACGAGCTGAACGTTAATCTCGTCTGAACGAGGATTAAGAAGAACAAACGTGTGACGTCCTGTTAATAAACAAACACACAGCTGCTGCTTCACTGTTGTTTGTTATTTTTAGAGCTTCAAGAATTCTTCATTTCAATCAAACATGTGGAACTTTTGATGGAGAATTTGCTGCAATTAGTGTTTATTTTCATCATTGATTAATTTGCTGATCACTGATTGATCGTCTGATCTATCAAACATCTGAACAGTGAAACATGTTCCTCACAGTTTAGTTCAGTTTACTGTCACGCTCCTCAAACCACAACCAATCGATTGTCAAAATAGCTGCAGTCTATTTATCATCTAATTGATTAATGGACCAATCACTGCAGCGCTACATGATCATATAAAAACACAGCGAGACATCGGAGACGTCTCTCTGCAGTCCGACTAATCAATAACGCAGCTGTAATTATTTAACTTTACTTGTAAACATGTTTTTTATCTGTTTCATAAACCAAACTCCTTAAATTACTCCTCCATCTTCCCTCTGACTGCTTCAAACACATCAGGCCGGTGACTGATGTGTTGATTATTGATTATTGATTGTGTGTGTTACCTCGTCCTGGCTGCTCTCCACCTTCGGGTTACTGGCGGTCCTCTTCAGGTTGCTGCTCAGGCTGATGCTGACGGTGGCGTCCGATTTGGAGCGTTGATGAGTGCGTTTGGAGGGCGACAGGCTGTGCTCTCCTCCCAGGGGCCCGGGGCCCGCGGCGGGGACCGCCAGGGGACAGAAAGGCGTCAGAGTCAGCGGGTCTCTGCGAGCTCGAGGACCCGCAGGTTTGAGTTCGTCTGACAGGATGAGTTTTCTCAGTTTAGTGCCTCGAGAGTGCCGCTGGGTGGAGATGTGCATGTCAGAGGAGTACGCCCCCAACAGCCACGCACACTGCAGACTGAAGGAGATACTCTGCCTGCAGCGGTGAACCTGCAACGACACGCAGGGGTTAAAGGTCACCTGCAACAACACGCAGGGGTTAAAGGTCACCTGCAACGACACGCAGGGGTCACCTGCAACCACACGTAGGGGTTAAAGGTCACCTGCAACAACACGCGGGGGTCAAAGGTCACCTGCAACGACACGCGGGGGTCAAAGGTCACCTGCAACGACACGCGGGGGTCAAAGGTCACCTGCAACGACACGCAGGGGTCACCTGCAACCACACGTAGGGGTTAAAGGTCACCTGCAACAACACGCGGGGGTCAAAGGTCACCTGCAACGACACGCGGGGTCAAAGGTCACCTGCAACGACACGCGGGGTCAAAGGTCACCTGCAACGACACGCGGGGGTTAAAGGTCACCTGCAACCACACGCGGGGTCAAAGGTCACCTGCAACCACACGCGGGGTTAAAGGTCACCTGCAACCACACGCGGGGGTCAAAGGTCACCTGCAACGACACGCGGGGGTCAAAGGTCACCTGCAACCACACGCGGGGGGTCAAAGGTCACCTGCAACCACACGCGGGGGGTCAAAGGTCACCTGCAACCACACGCGGGGTTAAAGGTCACCTGCAACCACACGCGGGGTTAAAGGTCACCTGCAACCACACGCGGGGGTCAAAGGTCACCTGCAACCACACGCGGGGGTTAAAGGTCACCTGCAACCACACGCAGGGGTTAAAGGTCACCTGCAACCACACGCGGGGGTTAAAGGTCACCTGCAACCACACGCAGGGGTTAAAGGTCACCTGCAACCACACGCAGGGGTTAAAGGTCACCTGCAACCACACGCGGGGGTCAAAGGTCACCTGCAACGACACGCGGGGGTTAAAGGTCACCTGCAACCACACACGGGGGTTAAAGGTCACCTGCAACCACACGCGGGGGTTAAAGGTCACCTGTAACCACACGCAGGGGTTAAAGGTCACCTGCAACCACACGCGGGGTCAAAGGTCACCTGCAACCACACGCGGGGTTAAAGGTCACCTGCAACCACACGCGGGGGTTAAAGGTCACCTGCAACCACACGCGGGGGTTAAAAGGTCACCTGCAACCACACGCGGGGGTTAAAGGTCACCTGCAACCACACGCGGGGGTTAAAGGTCACCTGCAACCACACGCGGGGGGTTAAAGGTCACCTGCAACGACACGCGGGGGTCAAAGGTCACCTGCAACCACACGCGGGGGTCAAAGGTCACCTGCAACGACACGCGGGGGTCAAAGGTCACCTGCAATGAGACGCGGGGGTCAAAGGTCACCTGTAACGACACGCGGGGGTCAAAGGTCACCTGCAACGACACGCGGGGGTCAAAGGTCACCTGCAACGACACGCGGGGGTCAAAGGTCACCTGTAACGACACGCGGGGGTCAAAGGTAACCCGCAACGACACGCAGGGGTCAAAGGTCACCTGTAACGACACGCAGGGGTCAAAGGTCACCTGCAACGACACACAGAACTTGAGTTCTTAGAGCTGATGACTTTGTAGCATCTGCGGCTGCAGGTCTGATCAGGTGGGAATATTTGTGACGCATCGCTGTTACATTTTTAATGAAGATTTTAAAGTCTGATTCAATGAGCAGATTCACAGCTGGAACTGATAACATACTCTTAAGCCACGCCCCTATGTGCTCAGACCACTCGACCCCGTGCTGAGGCCACACCCACCACATATGGCTTGATGGCGTCCCCGACGTCCTCGTCCATGTGGATGTACATGTTGAGCAGCTGCGGCAGGTAGAAGTCGACGTCCTCGTGGGGGAAGCTGAACAGGCGGTTTCCGATGTACGCCTGGACGCCGGGCTCCTTTGAGTTGTGCAGGTAGGAGATCGCCATGGAAACATCGAACAGCTTGGACTCGAACAGGCGGAGCAGCCACGACTGTTTGGAGGGGTTGTGTCTCTGTCGCCGCCGGGCGCTCTTCACCGAGCCGGGGGCCGGGCCCTCGGGGTCGTCCTCCTCCTCGCGGATCTTCACAGGTTTGATGGTGGTGTTCAGGGGAGCGGCGGCGGCGGGTTCCGGGTCCGGCCCCTCTCCGTTCTGGAGGCCGTCGTCACCCTCCACCTGCTGCAGCTTCACCTTCTGCAGCACCTCCCGACACGCCCGCTGGGCCACCTCGGCGTCGATCACCAGGCTGAGCTCGGCCACGCCCTCGCTGATGACGCCCAGCGGAGGGGTGGCGCCCTGGGGGGGGGCGGAGGAGGGGGTGGAGGGGAGGGACAGGGAGGGGGAGGAGGAGAGGGAGAGGGAGGGGGAGGGGCTGCTCTGATCAGAGGGGGCGGGGGAAAGCTCCGGCTCCGTGTCCTCCATCATGGCCGCTGGGAAGCTCCTCCCTCCTCCACTGAAACAGAGAGAAGGTCAGAGGTCACAGCAGAGGTCAGAGGTCACAGCAGGGGTCAGAGGTCACAGCAGAGGTGATAAACATGAAATAAACATGAATGATTTGACAAGACTTGGCTTGAACAGCACATGAGCGATCATAAATGATGTCATAAAAATATTCCTGTCTGAGTTTGGGGGATAATTATGCTCTCAGTTTTGGAACTACAGCTCCCATAATGCTTTGGAGGATGTAAACAGGAAGTATAATGTTGTCATGGATTCAAGTTCAAGTTCTTTATTGTTGCATCTTATTACAAAAGAATAAAAGTAAAAATCTTTAGTTTCAGCTCCTCGACAATGTCGTAAGGAAAAAAAGAGGAATATTTTAAAAAGTAAAAGCAACAGTGATAGATAAGTGTGTAACAGAGTGATGCTGTGTGTGTGTGTGTGTGTGTGTGTGTGTGATGGCTGGTCCTGGCGGTGGTGCTGTTTTGGGTTCAGCGTGTTGTGGTTGGTGCCAACCTAAGAATGAAGGGAAGACGGCGACCTGCTCGCAAATAACGAGAGATTAAAAGGCAGGAGAGCAGCCGACGCCCCGCAGCAGACGCAGCTCAGTGTCCTGCAGGTCGCTGCAGCGCAGACGGACTTGCTTGGTGGGAAAGCAGAGGAGTAAATGTGCAGTAAAGTCCTGCTTTCATATTTGCTTTTGATGTGTTGAACGTGAGGCGGCGTTACGGACCCGAAGACATCAGAGAAACTGACAGAAGCTTTATATGGAACAGCCCTTCCTTCCTCACTGCTATTAGTTAATAAATCTCTTCTTAACTTGTGTTTTAGTTTATAATAATTATATCTGCATGTTTTGGTTCAGCACAACTTCCCCCCAAAAATGATTGGATTTGTCTTTAAAGTCTCACCTGATAAGAGTATAAACACAGCTGTGTTTTTAAACCAGATTTGTTTACATTTTTACATTAAGAGTCGTGTGAATCAGCTGTTAGCAGCTGCTGTCTGCAGTGTGACGTGATGTTCAGACGACCATCACTGATCACTGGAGGTCCTGCAGCCTCTTTCTTCTCTGGAGGTTTACTGGCGATGAGACGTTTCACGTCTGTGTGAACGACAGTTAATTACTGGATTAATCAATCAGTTGGACAGTTTTCTACTATCCGAGGCTCCACGAACATCACATCTAGAGCAGCAACAATCAGTCAATTAATCGATTAGTTGCCAACTATTGATTAATCTCCAAATATTCTGATAATTGATGAATCCCTTTGAGTCATATTTTAAGAATTGCAGCTTCTTAAATGTGAATATTTTCTGGTGTCTTTAGTCTCTGTGACAGTAAACTGAACATCTGAAGAATAAAGCTGCAACTAACAATTATTTTATTATCAATTAATCTCTCAATTATTTTCTCGATGAATCAGTTTAGTTGTTTGGTCCATAAAATGTCAGCAAATGTTGATCAATGTTTCCCAAAGACGACAAACACAAAGATATTCAGTTTACTGTCAGAGAGACTTAAGAAACCAGAGCTGATTAATTTAATGATTGGCAACTAATCGATTGATCGACTGATTGTTGCAGCTCTAATCTCATACAATTATTTGATCTCACTGATAACACATTTGTATTAAATCAATGAGCCTCGAACCAGCACCGAGGTGTTTATGGAATATTGTTTGGATCTGATGTTTTTATCTGATCATGTGAAGTTATTTGAAATAATTGTTTTGTGACATTTAAATCAATAAACTAAGTTGAGAAATAAGCTGCAGTCTTTCACATACTGACACACATCTGCTGCCCTTAACTCAGTTTTAAAATCATATTTCTCATCTACTCTTTTAAACACGGCTATACTATGTAGTTTATATACTATAAATATAAATATATACTATAAACACGGCGGTCTCAGTACTGCAGACCGTTTCCATCACTGTGATTATTGTTGTTTTCAGAGACACTGAACGCAGAGCAGCTGCAGTCTGATTTAGTTTAAGAAGCTTTTTACTGGTCGAACAGAAGCTGAATAACCAGAGAACCAGACTGCAGCTACTGGACATGACTGTCTATATCAACATTAGTATTAAAGGACAAGCGTGGGATTTAGTGGCATATAGCGGTGAATATAATAGTGTAACTGACTGAAACTTTTGTTTACAGTTGAAACTGCTTTCGATGTTTCCAACAAAGCTGCAACATTCAGACTGAAGAGACTCCAGCTGGTCATTTAACTGTAGTTCAGCTCTAACAGCGTCTCAGGAAACTCTACAGAAAAGACTAATAATTAGTTGTAAAGTGGATTAAAGGGAACAAACCAACAGTTTATCAAGTCACGTGATTAAACTCAGAGATTTAAATCAGCTCCGCTTTCGTTTTGTCTCAGATCTTTAACATCTGTAAATATTAATGTTAGCAGGTAAAAACATCACGATAAACAGTGTGATCGTATCAGATGACTAAAAACATGAATCAAACATGTTCTCTGCTGATAAACCCTCCTAATACTTAGCTTAGCACAAAGCTAACTCAGATTACAGACACAGACAGAAAAATAAACCCTGAAAAGCTCCGAAGCGCCTGTTAGCATTAATTTAACTTTAAATTGACCAGCAGCAGCTGTAGCTTCAGTATTAGCTCACAGTTTAAAGTTAAACAGGCTGTTAGTGACGCAGTTACCGTTAACCAGCGAACTAAACATTAGCATCATGTTAACTTACACAGCTAACCGGCTACAAGCTAAACTAGCTTCTCTCGACTGTTAGCTCTTGTTAGCATTAGCATTAGCCGGCAGATATTAGGCCAACTGTTGCTAACTCCGCTCAGCTGCTGCTGGTGCAGCTGTATGCTAAGCTAACGTTAGCTCAGTCTCAGGCCGGGTTGCTGTTCGGGTTCAGTCACGTGTCAACGTGTTCACAGGTGAGTCTGTCCTACCTGGTGACAGTTTAATACGTTTGAAACGTGTTTTTATGTCCAGTTTGTCTCCTCCATTGATTCTCTCTGATCTTCATCTCAACTGCACCCAGCAGTGGAACCTTCCTCTTCCTCTGCTGATTCCTGTCGGTTAGCGGACACATTCAGGCGCGACACCGCCACCTGCTGGACCGGAAGCAGTTTATCTCTTTAATAAAAGAACTTTGTATATTTACCAGCAGTGGAAGAAGTATTCAGATCCTTTACTGCAGTAAAAATACCAATAAAGCGATGTAAAAATACTCCATTACAAGTAAAAGTCCTGCATGAAAAACCCTCCTACAGTAAAAGTACATAAGTATTATGAGCTTGATGTAGTTAAAGTATTGCAGTAAAAGTACATAAGTATTATGAGCTTGATGTAGTTAAAGTATTGCAGTAAAAGTACATAAGTATTATGAGCTTGATGTAGTTAAAGTATTGCAGTAAAAGTAGTGGTTTGGTCCCTCTGACTGATATATTATTATATATGACATCATTAGATTATTAATAGTGAAGCATCAGTGTTAGAGCAGCATGTTACTGTTGTAGCTGCTGGAGGTGGAGCTAGTTTACACTACTTTATATACAGTTAGCTAGTTTACACTACTTTATATACAGTTAGCTAGTTTACACTACTTTATATACAGTTAGCTAGTTTACACTACTTTATATACAGTTAGCTAGTTTACACTACTTTATATATAGTTAGCTAGTTTCAACTTAACTGACATTGTTCAGATTTAAATTAATGTCGCTTCCGCCGCTTTTCTCAAACTATCATCAGGTCATATCAGCCACCTGCATGTCATTAGGAGGGTTTCCCGCCCTCGCCGCTCTGTAACAAGCGGCACGCAGGCATTAACAAATGGAGCGCACCGTTTTTTTGTTTTTTTTTTACAGGTGTGTTAATGCCATAGGCTAATGCACATGCGTGGGATGGTCGAAGTTTCTAGAACCGGGACCATGGAGGTATATAAGAAAGCTCGAGGTGTAAAAGTCACGCGACACCGAAAAGATTGAATAAAAATATGTTAGTGAGTCATTTTTTAGTTTTACAATTTGGATATATGATTTTAAGCAGTGGGCAGACCATGGATCCGGCTCCAGGTAAGTGATCCTGTTGCTGATTGAGATTAACTTGAGGAAAACTAACTAGTTAATATGTTAGTACGTAGTAAAAAGTCAATAAGAGTCATGTAATAAACGTCTTGTTGGTCGGTGAAGGATGAACCGGTGGGCTTAGGCTCCTGTATTTATACTACTATTAAACTAAGTTGTTGTTATTGTTAGGACATAAAGTTATGACTGTTTGATCCAGATAAAAGCAGCTGTAGACGTTTAGAAGGAGAAACTCAGCGATACTACAAATGACAGAAAACTGTAGTAGACTTTCACACTGAGCTGAAATGAAACGAGAGCACATAAATGAGGTAAATAACAGAAATAAACAGCGTCTTCTGCGTTTTGCTGTCATTCATGGTCTGGCTGAGTCTCTCTGTGTGTGTGTGTGTGTGTGTGTGTGTGTGAGTGTCATCACACCTTCACAACTACACTCGTCAGTAACATGAAGACCAACTCTGATGAAAGTTTTCCCATCAGAAATAAGTACATTTCAAAATATCAGTGTCCGGTCACAAAAGCAAAGTTTGAAGGGAATAACGGCCTTTATTGTATATTCTGGGTCAAATTAGAAAACTTTTCTTAAAGAATGTAAGAATATAATTCAGGATGTTTTTACTGCTCTCAAATGTCAAAATAGATCCAATTTGACCCGAACAGCATTTTAGGGTTAAAAATGACTCAAACAATGAATCAGCTAGCAGCATTCTGCTGTGTATACTGGGGGTCAACAGAGAGACATGTCTGACTGTGTTTGGTGGAGGCGGACGGCGCCACCTAGAGTCCAGTTCTGCTGCAGGTTTCTTCCTGTTAAAGGAGTTTTTCCTGCTGCTGATGGAGGAATGTTGAGTCTGTAGATTAAAGAGTTTGGTCTGAGATAACTTCTGTTAGTCATTTTGAGTTTGTTTGTTTTCAGTGAAGACTATTTTAAAATAAATTGTATTGATAACTTTGGGTTTTGTTCTCTTCCAGTCGTGCGGAACCAGACGGCTGTTAACGGGAGTTTCGTCATCCTGCCGTGTTCGTTTCCCGGTGAGGAGATCGTCGGGGTCTGTTGGTACAGAACTGACAAAAAGTCACAACAAGGACACTGTGACAGGTCAGTTGTTGTTATTGTTTCGACTTCAAAATATCAGTGAAACGGCGGCATTTAAATTTTAGGTGAAGTCAACGAATACTTAACTCTCTTTCTGGAACTGAGAACCCAGAGTTGATCAAACTAATCCTGCTCTCTGAACTCTTCTGGTTTCTCTGGTTGTAAGTCGGCGTGTTGAACGCAGCTCAGCCTGCTGCTGTTCTGTTGAGTCCGTTAGACGTTATCATGGGAGTGTTTGGATCCAACGCTAACCTTCATCATGGTTTGCATTGTTTCTATTGTTATGAAGATAAACAACCATGACGTCTCTTAACATGTATGAAAGACTCACAGCAAAGTTTGCAGCATGTTTGTTTTCTCCAAACTACAAAATAAAAGTTTTAACTGTCGACCGAAGCTTGATGGGATTTAATGAGTAAACTCTCAGCAGTTCAGTCAGAAGGACTTAAAATTATACATTGAAATTAAGTTAATGATAAATTATTCATTGATTTCAATGAATTCCTGTATGATGTTTACAGGGAATACGTCCTCCTGCACCGTGACAACAACACCAGTACAACCTTCCAGGATGCAGCGTACCAGAACCGAGTCAGCCTGCAGGACGGACTGCAGGACGGCGACGTGTCTTTACTTCTTAAAAACGTCAAGTACAGCGACAGCGGATCATATGAGTGCCAGGTTTTCTACAAAGGTGTTGAAGGCAATGAACAGAAAACTGTGTGTGTCGACAATCTGACAGTTAAGAACTCAGGTGAGTGTTTCTGTATCAGAGATGATGTGATGTCTTCAGCAGCAGCCGGTCAGTAACTAAACATCTGTTCTCTGGTTTTCAGATGGAAGAAACATCACAGCTGAAGACATTAACAGAAAAAACAGCGATTTACCTGTTGCTTTGTCTGTTACAACTGTCTGTATAGTGATTATTATTATTATTATTGTATTAGTTTACATTAAAAGAAAACAGGTAAGAAGAACATCTTCTTACCTGTCTAATTATTGTAAGTTGTTCTTTTATGATGACGAATAAAAAGATTGACGACTTTGAATGATTTTTGTTTTTACTTCAGTAAAAATACTCCATTACAACTACAAGTCCTGCATGAAAACTCCTCCTGCAGTAAAAGTACATAAGTATTATGAGCTTGATGTAGTTAAAGTATTGCAGTAAAAGTACATAAGTATTATGAGCTTGATGTAGTTAAAGTATTGCAGTAAAAGTACATAAGTATTATGAGCTTGATGTAGTTAAAGTATTGCAGTAAAAGTACATAAGTATTATGAGCTTGATGTAGTTAAAGTATTGCAGTAAAAGTACATAAGTATTATGAGCTTGATGTAGTTAAAGTATTGCAGTAAAAGTACATAAGTATTATGAGCTTGATGTAGTTAAAGTATTGCAGTAAAAGTACATAAGTATTATGAGCTTGATGTAGTTAAAGTATTGCAGTAAAAGTACATAAGTATTATGAGCTTGATGTAGTTAAAGTATTGCAGTAAAAATACATAAGTATTATGAGCTTGATGTAGTTAAAGTATTGCAGTAAAAGTACATGTGTTGTATTTTAAAAGCTTGTTATATTATCCATTGTGTCAAATCTTCATCTGAAAAGTAACTAAAGCTGTCAAATAAATGTAGTGGAGTAGAAAGTACAATATTTCCCTCTGAAATGTAGAAAGTAGCATCACATGGAAATACTCAAGTAAAGTACAAATACCTCTAAACTGTACTTAAATACAGTACTTGAGTAAATGTATTTAGTGACTTTCCAGTGTCGGCTGCAGTTCTCAGTGACTGAACAAACATTTTACTTTTAAACATTTGATGAATCTTATAAAATCTGACGCATTAAACAAAACAAGTCAAATTAACTCCACATTGGTGAACTTTGACTGATTTTACATTAATGCACTTCATTGTTTCATTTTTTCATTTTATTTTGTTTAATTTTATTAATCAGGTAAATCAGATAAAACATCAGCAGCTGAGAAACAATCAACAAGTTCAATAAAAACATTCTTCATAAACGCTCAGTGACTTTATGAGGAACAATCACATCAACTCTACTGTCTCTACTGTCATGAACTCTACTGTCTCTACTGTCATGAACTCTACTGTCTCTACTGTCTCTACTGTCTCTACTGTCATGAACTCTACTGTCTCTACTGTCTCTATTGTCTCTACTGTCTCTACTGTCTCTACTGTCTCTACTGTCATGAACTCTACTGTCTCTATTGTCTCTACTGTCTCTACTGTCTCTACTGTCATGAACTCTACTGTCTCTACTGTCTCTATTGTCTCTACTGTCTCTACTGTCTCTACTGTCTCTACTGTCATGAACTCTACTGTCTCTATTGTCTCTACTGTCTCTACTGTCTCTACTGTCATGAACTCTACTGTCTCTACTGTCATGAACTCTACTGTCTCTACTGTCTCTACTGTCTCTACTGTCATGAACTCTACTGTCTCTACTGTCTCTATTGTCTCTACTGTCTCTACTGTCTCTACTGTCTCTACTGTCATGAACTCTACTGTCTCTATTGTCTCTACTGTCTCTACTGTCTCTACTGTCATGAACTCTACTGTCTCTACTGTCTCTACTGTCATGAAGCTTCTACAGCTTCAGAAAGGTGATAATTCTACTTGATGTTTATTATTGAGCTGGTAGTCGGTGCTGCTGATGTACAGGAGTGTTCCTAATATTTTGTCCACCCTTTGACATGCGTGAGGGGCCAAAACCAAACATTTTTATGTCTAAATGTAAAACATGTCTGTGCCCAGATTCAGTTCATACACTGATTTTATGCATTAAAACAAAGACTGATCTGACTTGAAGACTTTCTATGAAGCTTCAGACAGAAACGTTTAAACTCGTCAGTCTGATGACTGGTTCGTTCTCTACGTCGTGTTTGTGTCTCTCAGGCTGAAACATACTTCCTGTCAGTAAATTGTTGGAATCTGCCTTTAAATGACTCAGACAGACGACGCTTCAGACAAACTTTATTTCAACGTCATCATGAGTGTGAACAGTTTGACGGCAGGCGGACAGGAAACAGTTAAACAACAACAACAGACTGAAGGATGAACACAGACGAACATTCACACCTGCACAGGTGAAGCAGCGTGAACTCACACCGGGTCTGTTTAATAGAACATTCAGCGTCTGTTTGATGCATCTTTATGAACGAAACACAGTTTACAGGTCGACTTTATTATTATTAACAATCTTATTTAATCTGTCTGTCTGCAACAGAGTCAGTTTGTGTGTTTAATCGATGTTATTAGTTAATTATTAGTCATAAATCAGATGGAGGGAAAGTCTTCACGAGGATCAGAAAGCAGAGACGAGTTCACTTTAAACTGTCTTTGCTGTTTCACTGTTTATATTTGTGCTGTTAATTATTATTATTATTATTATTATTATTATTACAGGATGTGATGCAGCGGCACCTGTTATTAATGTCACCAGTTTGTTTTACTTTGCTTATAATATGTTTTATCTGCAGTTTGTTGAGTTTCTGTAAGTTTATAGTTAATGTTTTTATTTAGATTTTTTTAAACTTTACAGTCAAACTATAACTATAATCTATAATTTCCAGAAACAGTCGAGTTTTCTTTTAAATGTAACATCAACACTTGTTTATTCAGCAGGAATGTTTTTATTTTTGTTTGTTTTGTTGTTAAAAACACAAAATTAATTTTACATTTAAATTTCACAATAAAAGGAAAACATGTGAGGTTTTCTCTGATAAACCAGCCAGACAGCAGACGTGTATTTAAACACACTGACAACATGATTCACCTCTAAAATAACGTTTTCATATGATTTTATTGTGTTATTTTATTCTACTTCCTTCCTCATTTTATTTAGTTTGATTCTACTGAATTGTTTTATTTTGAAAAGTGATTATAATGATGATTTCATTAGTTGGTCAGTCGCTGTAAAGCACTTTAAATAACAATAACTTGTATGAAAGGTGCAAGGTGTCCTTCAGAGACTGTAAAGGTGAAATAAAAGTGATTTGGAGGCAGTGATGAATGCGATGATGAAGGTTAATGTGTTAAATGCTGATGTGATTATTGATTATTACCTGATTAATCTGCTGAAGTGGAATTTAAACTTTATTTCTCTATACGAGACTGTTAGTGAGGTTTCACAGCCAGATGTCAGACGTACAGTCTCCTCCCGGGTATCTCAGCTCGTGGGCAAGCGCCGGACCGTCCGGCTCTTTACCGAAGTCCACCAGGAAGTTTTCATTCAGGGACAGACCCCCGTTCACAGAGTCCACATCGATCTGCATCATCACTGAACCCTCTCTGAAACATTCACACAGTACTTCAATCAACCTCAATGACCCATTAACGATGCTGTAATTAAGACTAACGGCTTAATCAATGAACACATTAATAAACAGTATTATATAATAATAATAATATATATATTAAAGTATTATATAATAATAATAATAATATATATATCAAAGTATTATATAATAATAATATACATATTAAAGTATTATATAATAATAATATATATATTAAAGTATTATATAATGTTTTATCTGCACAGAGAGAAAACCTGATCAAACTGTCCACATACTTTTGGCCGAGTACTTTGATTATAGTTACAGTTTATGTTAGAAATATCAGCAGTACTATCAGTAGTATTACAGCAGTACTATCAGTAGTATTACAGTAGTACTATCAGTAGTAGTAGTACTGCAGTAGTATTGCAGTAGTATTGCAGTTGTACTGCAGTAGTATTAGTATTGCAGTAGTATTGCAGTAGTACTGCAGTAGTATTAGTATTGCAGTAGTATTAGTACTGCAGTAGTATTAGTATTGCAGTAGTATTAGTACTGCAGTAGTATTAGTATTGCAGTAGTATTAGTATTGCAGTAGTACTGCAGTAGTATTGCAGTAGTACTGCAGTAGTATTAGTATTGCAGCAGTATTGCAGTAGTATTGCAGTAGTATGAGTGGTATTACAGTAGTACTGCAGTGGTATGAGTAGTATTGCAGTAGTATTGCAGTAGTACTGCAGTAGTATTAGTATTGCAGTAGTACTGCAGTAGTATTGCAGTAGTACTGCAGTAGTATTAGTATTGCAGTAGTATTAGTATTGCAGTAGTACTGCAGTAGTATTGCAGTAGTACTGCAGTAGTATTAGTATTGCAGTAATATGAGTGGTATTACATTAGTATTGCAGTAGTATTAGTATTGCAGCAGTATTGCAGTAGTATTGCAGTAGTATGAGTGGTATTACAGTAGTACTGCAGTGGTATGAGTAGTATTGCAGTAGTATTGCAGTAGTACTGCAGTAGTATTAGTATTGCAGTAATATGAGTGGTATTACATTAGTATTGCAGTAGTATTAGTATTGCAGTAGTATGAGTGGTATTACATTAGTATTGCAGTAGTATTGCAGTAGTACTGCAGTAGTATTAGTATTGCAGTAGTATTAGTATTGCAGTAGTACTGCAGTAGTATTAGTATTGCAGTAGTATTGCAGTAGTATTAGTATTGCAGTAGTATTAGTATTGCAGTAGTATTGCAGTAGTATTAGTATTGCAGTAGTACTGCAGTAGTATTAGTATTGCAGTAGTATTAGTATTGCAGTAGTATTAGTACTGCAGTAGTATTGCAGTGGTATTACATTAGTATTGCAGTAGTATTAGTATTGCAGTAGTATGAGTGGTATTACATTAGTATTGCAGTAGTATTGCAGTAGTACTGCAGTAGTATTAGTATTGCAGTAGTATTAGTATTGCAGTAGTACTGCAGTAGTATTAGTATTGCAATAGTATTGCAGTAGTATTAGTATTGCAGTAGTATTAGTATTGCAGTAGTATTGCAGTAGTATTAGTATTGCAGTAGTACTGCAGTAGTATTAGTATTGCAGTAGTATTAGTATTGCAGTAGTATTAGTACTGCAGTAGTATTGCAGTGGTATTACATTAGTATTGCAGTAGTATTAGTATTGCAGTAGTATGAGTGGTATTACATTAGTATTGCAGTAGTATTGCAGTAGTACTGCAGTAGTATTAGTATTGCAGTAGTATTAGTATTGCAGTAGTACTGCAGTAGTATTAGTATTGCAGTAGTATTGCAGTAGTATTAGTATTGCAGTAGTATTAGTATTGCAGTAGTATTGCAGTAGTATTAGTATTGCAGTAGTATTGCAGTGGTATTAGTACTGCAGTAGTATTGCAGTAGTATTAGTACTGCAGTAGTATTGCAGTGGTATTAGTACTGCAGTAGTATTGCAGTAGTGAGTACTGACCGCAGCATGTCGGGGTAGAACTGTTTGTCCCAGCCGCTGTACAGAGACGTCGTCACATAAAGTCTCAAACCGTCCAAACTCAACTGTAACATCTGAGGACCTCCAGGTACACGCTTCCCCTGGCAGACAGACAGGTGGAGAGACAGACAGACAGGTGGAGAGACAGACAGGTGGAGAGATAGACAGACAGGTGGAGAGATAGACAGACAGGTGGAGAGATAGACAGACAGGTGGAGAGACAGACAGGTGGAGAGACAGACAGGTGGAGAGTGAGAGATAGTAAACATAAGGATCCAGATGTGATCCTGATGCGAGTCCTCAGGCTGGGGATTTAGGGGTTAGGGGGTTAGGGGGGTTGGGGGTTAGGGGGTAAGGGTTTAGGGGGTTAAGGATTAGGGGTTGGGGTTTAGGGGTTAGGGGTTTAGGGGGTTTAAGGGTTAGGGGTTAGGGGTTTAGGGATTAGGGGTTAAGGGTTTAGGGGGTTAAGGATTAGGGGTTGGGGTTTAGGGGTTAGGGGTTTAGGGGGTTTAAGGGTTAGGAGCTAGGGGGGTTAGGGGTTTAGGGATTAGGGGTTAAGGGTTTAGGGGTTAAGGGTTTAGGGGGTTAGGGGTTTAGGGGGCTAGGGGGCTAGGAGTTTAGGGGTTTAGGATTAGGGGTTAGGGGGTTAGGGATTAGGGGGTTAGTGATTAGGGGGTTAGGATTAGGGATTAGTGATTAGGGGTTTGGGGGGTTAGAGGTTTAGGGGTTAGGGGTTTAGAGGTTTAGGGGTTTAGGGGGTTAGGGGGTTAGGGGGTTAGGGGGTTAGGGGGTTAGGGGTTAGGGTTTAGGGGGTTAGGGGGTTTAGGGGTTTAGGGGGTTAGGGGGTTAGGGGGTTAGGGGGTTAGGGGTTAGGGGTTTAGGGGTTTAGGGGTTTAGAGGTTTAGAGGTTTAGGGGTTTAGAGGTTTAGAGGTTTAGAGGTTTAGGGGTTTAGGGGTTTAGAGGTTTAGAGGTTTAGAGGTTTAGGGGTTTAGGGGTTTAGAGGTTTAGGGGTTTAGAGGTTTAGAGGTTTAGGGGTTTAGGGGTTTAGAGGTTTAGGGGGTTTAGAGGTTTAGAGGTTTAGGGGGTTTAGAGGTTTAGGGGTTTAGAGGTTTAGAGGTTTAGGGGTTTAGGGGTTTAGAGGTTTAGAGGTTTAGAGGTTTAGGGGTTTAGAGGTTTAGAGGTTTAGAGGTTTAGAGGTTTAGGGGTTTAGGGGTTTAGGGGTTTAGAGGTTTAGAGGTTTAGAGGTTTAGAGGTTTAGAGGTTTAGGGGTTTAGGGGTTTAGAGGTTTAGAGGTTTAGGGGTTTAGGGGTTTAGAGGTTTAGGGGTTTAGAGGTTTAGGGGTTTAGAGGTTTAGGGGTTTAGAGGTTTAGAGGTTTAGAGGTTTAGAGGTTTAGGGGTTTAGGGGTTTAGAGGTTTAGGGGTTTAGAGGTTTAGGGGGTTTAGAGGTTTAGAGGTTTAGGGGGTTTAGAGGTTTAGGGGTTTAGAGGTTTAGGGGTTTAGAGGTTTAGAGGTTTAGAGGTTTAGGGGTTTAGAGGTTTAGGGGGTTTAGAGGTTTAGAGGTTTAGAGGTTTAGGGGGTTTAGAGGTTTAGGGGTTTAGAGGTTTAGGGGTTAGAGGTTTAGGGGTTTAGGGGTTTAGAGGTTTAGGGGGTTTAGGGGGTTTAGGGGGTTTAGGGGTTTAGGGGTTTAGAGGTTTAGAGGTTTAGAGGTTTAGGGGTTTAGGGGTTTAGGGGTTTAGGGGTTTAGAGGTTTAGGGGTTTAGAGGTTTAGGGGTTTAGGGGTTTAGGGGTTTAGGGGTTTAGAGGTTTAGGGGTTTAGAGGTTTAGGGGTTTAGGGGGTTTAGGGGGGTTTGTGAATGTTTATGTTGAGTAACTTTTGTTTTTTAAGTTTTTAATGCTGCTTTTCCTCTGAGTGTGTTTATTGCCATATTGAAGTTTCCTGTCTCACTGCCCCCTGTCTCACTGCCTCCTGTCTCACTGCCCCCTGTCTCACTGCCCCCTGTCTCACTGCCCCCTGTCTCACTGCCTCCTGTCTCACGGCCCCCTGTCTCACTGCCTCCTGTCTCACGGCCCCCTGTCTCACTGCCCCCTGTCTCACTGCCTCCTGTCTCACTGCCCCCTGTCTCACTGCCCCCTGTCTCACTGCCTCCTGTCTCACGGCCCCCTGTCTCACTGCCTCCTGTCTCACGGCCCCCTGTCTCACTGCCCCCTGTCTCACTGCCCCCTGTCTCACTGCCCCCTGTCTCACGGCCTCCTGTCTCACTCTCTCCTCTCTCCTGTCTCACTCTCTCCTCTCTCACTGCCCCCTGTCTCACGGCCTCCTGTCTCACTCTCTCCTCTCTCCTGTCTCACTGCCTCCTGTCTGTGGTACCTGGATGATGCGTGGGCGGGGCTGCGGCTGGTTCTCCGGGTCTTCCAGGACTCTGACTGGTCCGCCACTGATGATACTTCCTCCCAGAAACACCTGGAACAGACAGACAGGTGAGCTGTCTCACTCTGAGGCTTCACCTGTTCGACATCATCTCTGAAAAGGTGTCGCAGCATCAGACCTGGCCGACCAATCGCGGGTTCCTCCTGTCTGTGATGTCATACTGTCTGATGTCACCGTGCAGCCAATTACTGAAGTAGAGAAAACGGTCGTCCAATGAGATCAGGATGTCTGTGATAAGACCTGCGCAGACAGACAGGTAACCAGTCAAAAAGTCAGACAGACAGTCAGTCAGACAGACAGTCAGACAGGTAGACAGTCAGACAGACAGGTAGACTCACCAGGCATCTCGGGCAGCATCCATCCCTCCACCTTCTTGCTGGGAACACTGATGACCTTCTCTGCAGCCCAGTCTCCTCTCTGTGGACACAAACACTGAATCTGTCAGCGCTTCATCCATCATGAAGATATTTGAAACCAAGATGGCGGCTGATGGAGGTGATAATGGAAGACGAGCTTTTGAACTTTCTTGTTGTCGTAACGAGGACACTAAACCACGATGAAACTGTTTTGCTGGTTTTGCTGGATGGCGTGTTTGAAAGTGCTTAATGAGTGCAGAGAAAACATTTGCAGGTTTGTTTCGCACTACTTGGATGAGCGTCCACCTGACTGGACGACTCAGCGCTGCTGCGCAGACCGGAGCGGGTGAGCGGAGAAGTTTCTAGCTTGACGAGGGTGAAAGAGAACGTGGGGGCGGCAACTGCGGCTATGGATCGCTGGATATCAGCAGCAGAGACTTTATAGCTACTTGCTACTTTATAGAATAAGAAATATGATCAGCTGGATCATTCAGATCATTTATACACCCTATGAGTGTCGGGGAATATCTCAGTAGATCAACACGTGTCATGTCTTTTATTGAGGATTTATTCACCTGCATCTATGTTGTTGGAGATATGAATGCTGATGTCTCTGATGTTAATTCTTTATTTATTAATCACTTCATACAGTTTTGCTCTGATGGTGGTTTGATCCTGCGTATGCACAGCTGATGCACATGGAGATTAATTATGATCTGGCCAATACTGACCATATACCCTTTTCTATGTTGTTAATTTAAGCAATATACCCATGTTACTGTCTGTCGACAGCAACACGAGTGCAGGGAAATGACACTGCTCTAATTCAACAGGAGGATCTTAAGGAATATGTTTTGGACACCTTGTTGGGATGTACTGAACCACCAAAAGATGCTGATGAATGATTGTATTGTGGAATCTGTCCTCATCTCCAGAAGGCCTTTTTATAAACATAAGGTTAGAATGACTGTAAAAGAGCTTTTAAAGTAAAGCCTGAATCAGGTAGAAATAAACAAATCTATTTTAAATACGCCCTTCAGTTTATTAAAAGGAATGAGAATACAATCTGACTCACTTGTGAGAAAGTTGCAAAATAATAGTCTTAATGATTTCTGGAAAGAAGTCAGAATCATGAATAACTGTAAAACATTGCTGCCATCCAATATTGATGAAGTAAGTGTCAGCAGAAACATTACTATGGTCTGTTCAACTGGTTTATACTGGGCAACACAGATAACACTGAGGATGTGATTGTTACCCCACAAGAAGTCCAAGATGCTGTCATGAAGCTGGGAGATAAAAGGCATCTGGTATACATAATATAACTGCTGAACATTTAAAGCTTGCTAGTAAAACTACTCGGTTATTAGTGCATGGTATTCTACCTGACTCTATTTTAGCTGTTATACTAGTGCCTACCATTAAACATAAAGCTGGTAAACTAAACAGCTGGGAGATTTACAGGCCTGTAGCCTGAGCAGCAATCTGTCCAGACAGCTGGAGAGAACTTTAACACACAACAACAACACAACAAGTAAATATGGCACTGATATGTATATTTTTGCTTTATAGGAGATTTTAGATAAATACAATGGGCGAAATTCCACAATTTTTATGTTTTATTGATGCCTCTAAAGCCTTTGACTGTGTAAACCATGAAAAACTATTTAACAAATTATATCAAAGAGGGGTTCCTAGATTTCCACTTAGAATCCTGGTTTTCTGGTTTTCTCATCAGACGATGTGAATTAAAGGTTTGTGATGGTGAACAGGTAGTAATGTAACATAAATAAATGGTTGTTTTAACAGTCTGTGGACTGATTTATATGTGAAGGATCCGGGCCGGATTTTCAGTGAAAATTCAACAGAAGCGACGTTTTTGCGCGCTCTCGAGTGCCTCGCCTTTCTCCCGCTAACGTCAACAAACAACCGGCATAACGACACCACAACACAACAAAAACGATGCTATCTGACTAGAAACACACTGCAGATATTAGCTCTCCAGCTAATGAAACAGCTAGCTGCTTCCATCAACCGCTACACATTTCACAACAAAACACCCTGCAATGCCAGTCGCCCACTCCCGAGCACACAGAGCTAAAACAACATGATTTCATCACCAAAGGAGCAGAAGACGAGCTCCAGAGTGATAGCAGAACATAGCCAACCCCTTCTGTTGGTGTCCAAAGGTCGTAATAAACACACATTTCACAACAAACCCACAGTGTGTTGCTGCCCGGCTGCAGCTCACTGAGCCTGCCGGGGTTTAGTAAACCTGGTAAAAAAAAAGTTGGTGGTTTGTGGTTTGTGGGTCGGGTCAGGTTCTGGTGCAGGGAGCGGAGTGAGACTGGGAAGTGTAAGCCAGGAAAAAGACGTCACCCGCAACAGTCTCACACTGTGAACAGCAGCATGTTGACTGCAGCTCATTTAACGGCCGCAGATGTCACTAATGAGAAGGAATTTCTGATTCCTACATACAGAACCTTTAAATGGGGAAATTCTGTATCTGCTCTGTTCCATGTGAACAGTTCGATTCAACAGGGCGGTGTTTTGTCTGTAAATTTAGTTTGTGTTCAGTGATTGTGAAGACGTCTCTGTTTACAGCTTGTTGTGGTCCACTATATTCTACCCACCTGTGGTGCTGCTGCAGAAAAGGCAGCATGCAGAGACTCACAGTGGCTTTTAATGACAGTATGAAGCTGCTGCTTAAAGCCGACTGTTTGTTAATGTTGGTGAACCCACCTGCTCTGCTGTAATATGAAACCTTATATATAGATGTATTTTATTTCAGCTTTAACCGACTCTGAGCTGAGTTCTGTCAGGTTCTCGTCTAGAACGTGGAACGGTTGGCGTTCTTGCCTAAATGTAAATGTCTGATCATTGCAGAATGCCTTTTTGTTGTTGTTGTGTTTGTTTTTCTATTTTAGATATTGTTTCTTTCTTTTTTTTATCTTGTATTTTATTGTGCTATGGACTGCCCATGAGTTGTGTCTTAATAAAGTCTGAACTGAACTGAACATCCAAACGTACCTGCGGTGACGTACCTGCGGTGACTCACCTGCCTGCTGAAACAGTCTAAAGTTCAGGGTTATCTAGTTTCTAGCCTTTTATTTCAGGCAGTCCTCCTTCTCTCCAGAGCAGAATCCAACTGATCACTGATCAACCAGAACACAATAAACACACAGGCCAAAAACAGACAGTTCATTCCTCATCATCCAGAAACACACTGACTGGTGTTCACTGACTGGACTCTTACTGGGATCACAACCATGTTGTACTGACTGGTGTTTTGTAGAATCTGAACACGGTTCCCCGCAGAGCACATCCCACGTAGCCTTCAGTAGCGTCGGGGTTGTGGAGGAACCGGACTTCGAGGGGAATAGCGCCATCTTCGCCTAGATCGAGTGTCTGCAGCTTCTTGTGGGAGGTCCAGTCCCAAACATGGAGGCAGGTGCCGTAGTGACCTGGGACAACAACAAACTCGTGTGAGCTGAAGTTTGAGTTTCATCCAAAGGCACAGCTGAGAGTCCAGAGAACCTGGATCAGAACCTAGAACCATGTGTTTCTCACTGGAGAACCTCCTGTAAGGACTGGAGTCTTTCTGGAATCTGAACCCTGTAATACCAACTAAAGTCTTACTGGAATCAGATCCTTGAAACCCGTGTTACTGGCTGGAGTCTGACGAGGATCAGAAACTAGAACCTTGTGTTACTTACTGGAAACTTACTGGGATAGAAACCTTAAATCTTGCTGTCAGGACTTGAGTCTTACTGGGATCAGAACCCTGTGGTACTGATTGATGTTTTGTAGAATCTGAATATAAACCATGCAGTATTGACTTGAATGTAACTGGGATCAGAACCTAGAACCCTGTGGTACTGACCAGAGACTTACTAGAACCAGAACCTAGAACATTATGTTATTCACTGGGGACTTACTAAGATAGGAACCTTAAATCCTGCTGTAAGGACCCGAGTATTACTGGGATCAGAACCCTGTGGTACTGATTGGTGTTTTGTAGAATCTGACAATGGTTCCCCACAAAGGCCATACTATGTATCCCTCAGTAGCATTGGGGTTATCTTAGTGGAATCAGAACCAAGAAACCCAAATACTGACTGTTGTTTTACTGGGATCAGAACCTAAAAGCCTGATTTACTGACTGGAGTCTTACTGGGATCAAAACCTGGAACAATGCAGTACTAACTGGACCCTTACTGGACAAGAACCCCAGGACACTATGGTATTGACTAAAGTCTAGAGTCTGGGATGAGAATGTCAACTTCAGTTTATTATATAGAACCTAAAACCCCTGAGTCTTACTAGGTTCAGAACCTACAGGGTCAGGGATGAAAGTACCCAGTAAGATTTCTGTGACATCAGAGGAGTGAAAGGTAAGAAGACACAAGAAGGAAAAAATTCTGACTCACCATCTTTGATGTGGGCAGGATTAAAACCATCAACCAGAGCTTTGGGCGCCCCCCATTCGGTGCTGATCATCACATTGTGTCGAGGTTGGTACCAGAAGTCATAGCCGAAGGGCGCCGCTTCACCCGGGTGTTCCCAGTTACCGACCACCTCGAACGTCTCACCATCCAGCAGCACAAAACCACCTGAGAAGATAACATCAGGTATGACAGTGAGTTCACAGCTGCACTACCTGAAACTGTCTACTGGAGGCTGCAGGTCAAACTAACAAGAGGGTCCCCACAGTGTTTGATGTTCCTGAAACAATCCATTACTCCTTGTGTTTATTATAAAGTCTGCACAGTTGGTTCAGTCTTTTGGTGGTCTCACCTTTGCCGTTGCCTGACGGGTCTCCCATGCAGCTGATCATGATCTGACCGCTGCCCAGACAGTGGCTGGTGTGAGGGTTCGCCAGGCCGCACTTCCAGTACAGATCCACAGGCTCCACCATCTGAAGACACAACACATCCGCAAGAAAACCCACCAATGATTTATAAAGAACTCTTTAAAACAGAAGTCACAACATGCTCCATCCATCTTCTGCTACTTATCCAGGTCTGGGTACCAAAGTAGCCCATACATCATTGTCCTCAGCCAGGTCCTTCAGCTCCTCCTGGAGGACCCTGAGGTGTTCCCTGGTCTGATGGGATGTATAATCCCTACAGCATGTTCTGGGTTTGCTCAGGGTCTCCTTCCAGTCTGACATGTCCAGAATATATCCACAAAGAGGCATTCAGGAGATGCCAACTCTCCTAAATGTGAAGGAGTAATGGTTCTTTCTCAGTCACTACTCAGAGACCAGGACCATAGCTGAGGACTGGAATAGAAATCCACTGTTGAATCCAGAGCTTCACTTTCAGGATCAGCTCCTACTGAACCACCGCAGTCTAGTACAGAGTCCACATCACTGCAATCCGCCTGTTGATCTGCGGCTCCATCTTAGACTGCTTTGCTTGCATCATGGCTACCTCGCATGGCTGTGCAGGTCAGACATTAACACTACGTGTCCATGAGATGCAATTCAGCACATGACCAGCGGGGGCAGAATCAGAAAGTGAGGTCAGCAGCAGACTCAGTTTTGCAGCAAAATTCACAGAGGTCCACAACTAACTAATCTCCATGCTGCTCCACAGGGACAAATATGCAGCTGTTACAGCTGAAACACTGAAACTGGAATTGCAGCTGTTGTCTTTGTCTGTTATTGGTCACGACCCTGAGATACTTAAACTCCTTCACTTGGAGCAGAGACTCACTCCCAACCTGAAGGAAACAATCTGGGTTTTCCAGCAGAGGAGAATGAACTCAGACTGGGAGGCAACCAGCAACCAAAGTGTCTGAGGAGAACTGACCGTTGATGATTAAACAGTGACTCGTTCAGATTATTCATCAGACTGACGAACACGGGAAGAGTTTTCATTTCCCGCATCAGCAGCAAGTCAAATGTCTTTTAAATATTTAAATTTTGTTAAAGAACAGCTGTGAAGTTGTTTATCATGCAGTGTGAACTCAGGATGAACCCTCCTCCTCCTCTTCCTCCTCCCCCTCCTCTTCCTCCTCCTCCTCCCCCTCCCCCCCCCCCCCCCCCCCGCCCCTCCCCCCCAACTCTCTTCCCCCTCCCTCTCCTCTTCCTCCTCCCACATTCTCACTGTTTTCTCACAGTTTTCTCTTTTCCTGTTTCTGCTCTCAGAGTAATTTCTCCAAATTTAAAGCAGATATTTGTGTAAGCGACTGTCGGGACCAGATGAACCTTCTGGAGCTTTAATAAACTCTCTCTGCAGTCTGTACGTAACATGTTGGCAGACACCTGATAATCAGACCTCTATAACACACCTCGACATGCCCGACGTGTTGCCCTGAGGTGTGACTGAGTGTCGGCGGCGTGCTGTCGGTACCTTGTGGATTCGTGGCTCTCTGGCGTTCGTCCCGACGTCGATCACGTAGACTCTGGAGGAGATGAGCGACGGCAGAATCAGGCGGTTTCGTTTCTTGGAGGCATCGTCGAAGCAGCTGCTGCAGGCGTTCCAGCCGGAGTGGTGCAGCTCGTCACGAAGGTTCGGCATCGATAACCGGTGGATGACCTGCGAGGGAGAGGTTAAAGGTCACGTTAGGGTCAAAGTAGAGAGTTTATTTATACAAACAAATCTGGAAAAAAACTTCCAGATTCTGTTGATTTAAAAGACTGTTTAAGATTTAAGAACACAAGAAGGAGAGAGAATTAAGAAAGATTCTGCAGGTAGAAACAGAAACTACAACAACCAGAAGAAGAAGAAGAAGAAGAAGAAGAAGAAGAAGTGGAAACCTGATCCAGCAGGAGGACAGAGCCGATGGGAGAACAAAGACATGACGATAAACCGGAGCAGAAGAAGAAGGTGAGCAGCAGGAGACTCGTCGTACCTGACAGTAGGTGGGCGATTTGGGGTCGACGTCCACGGTGGCCAGGTAGTCGGGTTTCAGGGTGTCGGTGTTGCGGTAGATGCAGGGCAGGTAGACGATCTCCTCCCGAGGACCTGCAGCAAGAAAACAACCAGACTGAAGATTCGTTACCAGAAAAACAGCAAAAGATCACAAATCAGAAGCTTAAGTGGACGTTTAAGTCACGTTTCATGATTCTGTTTTTATTGATTTGCAAACTTTTACACTTTCACTTCACTGAAAATATGAATAAAGACGAGAGGACGGAAATGCACCTGCAGCCGTGCGAGGCTGCGTTCATGTCACCATCAGCGCGGTTATCACGACTATGAAAAGTCTGAACACTACAATATATCACTTAATAATAGAGAAATGTCTGAAAACATTGAGACGCAGGCTGCGGATCAGACAGACAGTTTGTCGACAGACCGTCTCACCCTTCATGGCGTCCAGCGGGCTGCTGTATCCTGGTCCACATCCTGAGCAGCTGGCTGAGAAAACACAACAACAACAGGTCAAAGGTCACCAACAGCGTCTGAGAGTGTCAAGGTCTGCTGGCTTGGAATATTACCCATAGTTCATAGCAAGGATGTGACGATGCAAAAGTTGGATTCCTAATAATAATAATAATGAATAAATATAAATAATAATTAGAACAATAGTGAACAACCGGACTACGATGAAGATGCATCAGTAACATCAGAAGTTACTGATTCATCACAACAGAAACATTTAGATTCAATCTGTTATCGCTGCAGGATCACATGATCTCTCTGCTGATTGGCTGGAGCAGTGTTGTTTGGATCGGTCTGAACCACTTTGTTTCCTGTTTACAGAGTCGGGACTGTATGAACACACAGCTAGCAGACCGTGAGCAGATATTTGCTGAATTTGACAAAGATTGTGTTGGATTAGACTCGTTACTGCACCTTTAACTGTAATTCGTATCAAAGTTTTGTCCCAGAAACTTTTTATTTTTCTCTCTTCTGTTGCCACAAAGGAATAAAATGAAAATGCGGAAGAACATCTGACAAACAGCAGCTTCATCAGAGTTTCAATCTTTTCCTGCAACAGTTTGAACCTGAAGAAACTTTCTGTTGATTTTATGCAAACAGACAGACGGTTGAAAAGCTCCTGAATGCACCTTTAGAGACTCTGCAGCGAGTGGACGGCAGGAAACAGAGCAAAGGTCACAAACAACGAGCAGCCTGAGCCCACCACACTCCACCAGGAACATGTCAGCTTACAGCAGCTGCTGACGTGTGATGAAGGGAGGATTAAACTCATGAAAGAGAAGAAAAGAAAAGAAAAGAAGCTCACCCATCTTTGAGCTCCTGGTCTGGATCAGATCCTGCAGGTCCTGGTGTCTGGAGGTCTGGACTCTGAGAGACCAGATCCACTGTGAAAACACAGATGGGTGGAGTTGAACTCCTTTATCATCAGAACTCGGCCAATGAGAGCAGAGAGGTGGAGCCTGAATGCTGTTTAAACAAACTGCACGTTAACCCTTCGAAGGCCAGTTCTCAGAAAGACACGAAGCTTCAGCTGAAGTTTATTTATGAAACAGAGTCGATGTTATCAGACAGGAAGTGGTCTGTTCAGGCTCTTCTGAGTCTTCTTTCCTCTGTTTAGTATTTTCTAACTGGAGGTTCAGTGGAGACCTGCATCAGTGATATATGAGTTTAACACCTGCAGCTTTTATTGTGTTTATTTTCATAAAAAAACCTCCTTTATACACTTTCCTTGTTACTGAAGAGCCAAATGTTTATTATTGAGGAGACATTTTAATTGTGAAGACACTTAGGTACATTTTCTTTTGTATTTCTTCCTGATCAGCTGATCATCTTCCTCCTGTGAACCCTGACTGCAGCAGCTCCTCCTGCAGGTCTACAGTCCGTCCGGCTGACTATGCTCTGCCAGACTCCTGGAACCACAACACGACCCTGAGTATGGAGAGCCGAGAGGGTCACAGTTCATCTCGCCGTCAGCTGGACTCTTCACTTCTCTCTCCATCTTTAAGAACAGGCTGAACCCAAACACCTCCTGGATTAATATCTTTATATATAATATAATCTGCTCTCCGTTCTGCCTGTCGGCTTCGTCTGACTGAACTCAGCTTCAGACTCAATGAAGCTGCAGCTTTGTGACGTCTGTTGATGTTTTTATTGTCTGGTTTTATGTTTTATTCTAATTTCACCTCAGGAACAATTCAAAGTTTACTGAGTTTAACTGAACTGACAGATCAGATTATAATTATTATCTTATTACTATAAACTTTATTCTACATAATTTCACACAGCGTTTCTATGATTGGCTGATCATGTGCCTGCTGTTACATGAGTGTACTGGGAACCCTCCCAGCATGCACTGGGACAACAGAGTCTGATTGTTAAACTGCAGAAACACACTGATGCAGTTAAAGCTGCATCTTCTGGTTTTTCTTCACATTTACTGTGAATAAACAGTAGAAACGCTGTTTAACACACAACATGAGACCTTTGACCATGAACCTGTTGCCCTGGTGCATGCTGGGAGGCTCCCAACATTCCCACCTCGTGTCCCTCCCATCACATGATCAGCACTCAGCCAATAACATCAACACTGATCATAGTTTGCCTTTATTTCAAGATAAGAGCGACTGATACCGGATCAATAATCAATCCTCAGACTGCAGCAGGTTTAACAAACTATCAGCTGTTAACAGCTGAATCAACATTTATCTGAACAGATGTTTTATTACACGAGTTTATTCAGCAGCTGCAGATGAAATAGAAAAATAGAGAAACAGAAGCGGTTTAGTTTACTGGAGACGAGAAACACACGAGAGTCTCCGACCGTCCGTCAATCATTCTGATCACTAATCAAACATTTCAACAGTTTCTGTCAGACGTCAAAGAAACATTCAGACGATTTGTGTTTTATTTGAGGAAGAGCATCTAAAGTTTACTGTACATCAGCACCGAGACAACACAACTCATTCTGCATCATCATCATCGTCATCATCATCATCATCATCATCGTCATCATCATCATCATCATCATCATCATCGCTGCCATCAGACAGCAGCTGCAGGGTAAAAATCATCTGTACAGGTCAAATAAAAACAGTTCAGATTCACTCATCGTCCTGTTTTTATTCACATTTTTAATTTACACATTAAAAACCTGAGAGGAAACATCAGCAAAAAGAAAAAGTGTTTGTTGTTGTTGTTGTCTGAGGTGTAAACGTTTCTGTGGATGAAAAGTAAACAGACTCAGTGAGAACATGAAGACTGTTGCTGTCAGAGGTCACGTTTCACCAGAAAACCATGAGTTTAAAACGTAGTGACGCTCGTTTTCATCTGCTGCTGCTGTTGTTGTTGTTGTTGTTGTTGTTGTTGTATATCTCAACATATCAGCAGATAAACAGTCGCTGCCGTAAACAACGAGGTGACGTCATTAAAGGACAGATCGGTGGTTTCTGACTCGTTTACAATCAGCTGTTTCCTTTATATTTATATTTATATTTATTATGTATAAAGTCACGTGTTTCATGTTCGTCATGTTTCATGTTCGTCATGTTCGTCATGTTTCATGTTCGTCATGTTTCATGTTCGTCATGTTCGTCATGTTTCATGTTCGTCATGTTCGTCATGTTTCATGTTCGTCATGTTTCATGTTCGTCATGTTTCATGTTCGTCATGTTCGTCATGTTTCATGTTCGTCATGTTTCATGTTCGTCATGTTTCATGTTTCATGTTCGTCATGTTTCATGTTCGTCATGTTTCATGTTCGTCATGTTTCATGTTCGTCATGTTTCATGTTCGTCATGTTCGTCATGTTTCATGTTCGTCATGTTTCATGTTTCATGTTCGTCATGTTTCATGTTCGTCATGTTCGTCATGTTTCATGTTTCATGTTCGTCATGTTTCATGTTCGTCATGTTTCATGTTCGTCATGTTCGTCATGTTTCATGTTTCATGTTCATCATGTTTCATGTTCGTCATGTTTCATGTTCGTCATGTTTCATGTTCGTCATGTTCGTCATGTTTCATGTTCGTCATGTTTCATGTTCGTCATGTTTCATGTTCGTCATGTTTCATGTTCGTCATGTTCGTCATGTTTCATGTTCGTCATGTTTCATGTTCGTCATGTTTCATGTTCGTCATGTTCGTCATGTTTCATGTTCGTCATGTTCGTCATGTTTCATGTTCGTCATGTTCGTCATGTTTCATGTTCGTCATGTTTCATGTTCGTCATGTTCGTCATGTTTCATGTTCGTCATGTTTCATGTTCGTCATGTTCGTCATGTTTCATGTTCGTCATGTTCGTCATGTTTCATGTTCGTCATGTTTCATGTTCGTCATGTTCGTCATGTTTCATGTTCGTCATGTTTCATGTTCGTCATGTTTCATGTTCGTCATGTTTCATGTTCGTCATGTTCGTCATGTTTCATGTTCGTCATGTTTCATGTTCGTCATGTTCGTCATGTTTCATGTTCGTCATGTTCGTCATGTTTCATGTTCGTCATGTTTCATGTTCGTCATGTTTCATGTTCGTCATGTTCGTCATGTTTCATGTTCGTCATGTTTCATGTTCGTCATGTTTCATGTTTCATGTTCGTCATGTTTCATGTTCGTCATGTTTCATGTTCGTCATGTTTCATGTTTCATGTTCGTCATGTTTCATGTTCGTCATGTTCGTCATGTTTCATGTTCGTCATGTTTCATGTTCGTCATGTTTCATGTTTCATGTTCGTCATGTTTCATGTTCGTCATGTTTCATGTTCGTCATGTTTCATGTTCGTCATGTTCGTCATGTTTCATGTTCGTCATGTTTCATGTTTCATGTTCGTCATGTTTCATGTTCGTCATGTTCGTCATGTTTCATGTTCGTCATGTTTCATGTTTCATGTTCGTCATGTTTCATGTTCGTCATGTTTCATGTTCGTCATGTTCGTCATGTTTCATGTTCGTCATGTTTCATGTTCGTCATGTTCGTCATGTTTCATGTTCGTCATGTTCGTCATGTTTCATGTTCGTCATGTTCGTCATGTTTCATGTTCGTCATGTTTCATGTTCGTCATGTTCGTCATGTTTCATGTTCGTCATGTTTCATGTTCGTCATGTTCGTCATGTTTCATGTTCGTCATGTTCGTCATGTTTCATGTTCGTCATGTTCGTCATGTTTCATGTTCGTCATGTTTCATGTTCGTCATGTTCGTCATGTTTCATGTTCGTCATGTTTCATGTTCGTCATGTTCGTCATGTTTCATGTTCGTCATGTTTCATGTTCGTCATGTTTCATGTTCGTCATGTTCGTCATGTTTCATGTTCGTCATGTTTCATGTTCGTCATGTTTCATGTTTCATGTTCGTCATGTTTCATGTTCGTCATGTTTCATGTTCGTCATGTTCGTCATGTTTCATGTTCGTCATGTTTCATGTTCGTCATGTTCGTCATGTTTCATGTTCGTCATGTTTCATGTTTCATGTTCGTCATGTTTCATGTTCGTCATGTTCGTCATGTTTCATGTTCGTCATGTTTCATGTTCGTCATGTTTCATGTTCGTCATGTTCGTCATGTTTCATGTTTCATGTTCATCATGTTTCATGTTCGTCATGTTTCATGTTCGTCATGTTTCATGTTCGTCATGTTCGTCATGTTTCATGTTCGTCATGTTTCATGTTCGTCATGTTCGTCATGTTTCATGTTCGTCATGTTTCATGTTCGTCATGTTTCATGTTCGTCATGTTCGTCATGTTTCATGTTCGTCATGTTCGTCATGTTTCATGTTCGTCATGTTTCATGTTCGTCATGTTCGTCATGTTTCATGTTCGTCATGTTCGTCATGTTTCATGTTCGTCATGTTTCATGTTCGTCATGTTTCATGTTCGTCATGTTCGTCATGTTTCATGTTCGTCATGTTTCATGTTCGTCATGTTCGTCATGTTTCATGTTCGTCATGTTTCATGTTCGTCATGTTTCTTGTTCGTCATGTTTCATGTTCGCCATGTTTCATGTTCGTCATGTTTCATGTTCGTCATGTTTCATGTTCGTCATGTTTCATGTTCGTCATGTTCGTCATGTTTCATGTTCGTCATGTTTCATGTTCGTCATGTTCGTCATGTTTCATGTTCGTCATGTTTCATGTTCGTCATGTTCGTCATGTTCGTCATGTTTCATGTTCGTCATGTTTCATGTTCGTCATGTTTCATGTTCGTCATGTTTCATGTTCGTCATGTTCGTCATGTGTTTCATGTTCGTCATGTTCGTCATGTTTCATGTTCGTCATGTTCGTCATGTTTCATGTTCGTCATGTTTGTCATGTGTTTCATGTTCGTCATGTTTCATGTTCGTCATGTTTGTCATGTTTCATGTTCGTCATGTTCGTCATGTTTCATGTTCGTCATGTTTCATGTTCGTCATGTTTGTCATGTTTCATGTTCGTCATGTTTCATGTTCGTCATGTTTGTCATGTTTCATGTTCGTCATGTTCGTCATGTTTCATGTTCGTCATGTTCGTCATGTTTCATGTTCGTCATGTTTCATGTTCGTCATGTTTCTTGTTCGTCATGTTCGTCATGTTTCATGTTCGTCATGTTTCATGTTCGTCATGTTCGTCATGTTTCATGTTCGTCATGTTTCATGTTCGTCATGTTTCATGTTCGTCATGTTCGTCATGTTTCATGTTCGTCATGTTTCATGTTCGTCATGTTCGTCATGTTTCATGTTCGTCATGTTTCTTGTTCGTCATGTTTCATGTTCGTCATGTTCGTCATGTTTCATGTTCGTCATGTTTCTTGTTCGTCATGTTCGTCATGTTTCATGTTCGTCATGTTTCATGTTCGTCATGTTTCTTGTTCGTCATGTTCGTCATGTTTCATGTTCGTCATGTTTCATGTTCGTCATGTTTCTTGTTCGTCATGTTCGTCATGTTTCATGTTCGTCATGTTTCATGTTCGTCATGTTCGTCATGTTTCATGTTCATCATGTTTCATGTTCGTCATGTTTCATGTTCGTCATGTTTCTTGTTCGTCATGTTTCATGTTCGTCATGTTTCATGTTCGTCATGTTCGTCATGTTTCATGTTCATCATGTTTCATGTTCGTCATGTTTCATGTTCGTCATGTTTCTTGTTCGTCATGTTCGTCATGTTTCATGTTCGTCATGTTTCATGTTCGTCATGTTTCATGTTCGTCATGTTTCATGTTTCATGTTCGTCATGTTTCATGTTCGTCATGTTTCATGTTCGTCATGTTCTTCATGTTTCATGTTCGTCATGTTTCATGTTTCATGTTCGTCATGTTTCATGTTCGTCATGTTCGTCATGTTTCATGTTCGTCATGTTTCATGTTTCATGTTCGTCATGTTTCATGTTCGTCATGTTTCATGTTCGTCATGTTCGTCATGTTTCATGTTCGTCATGTTTCATGTTCGTCATGTTCGTCATGTTTCATGTTCGTCATGTTCGTCATGTTTCATGTTCGTCATGTTCGTCATGTTTCATGTTCGTCATGTTTCATGTTCGTCATGTTCGTCATGTTTCATGTTCGTCATGTTTCATGTTCGTCATGTTCGTCATGTTTCATGTTCGTCATGTTCGTCATGTTTCATGTTCGTCATGTTCGTCATGTTTCATGTTCGTCATGTTTCATGTTCGTCATGTTCGTCATGTTTCATGTTCGTCATGTTTCATGTTCGTCATGTTCGTCATGTTTCATGTTCGTCATGTTCGTCATGTTTCATGTTCGTCATGTTTCATGTTCGTCATGTTTCATGTTCGTCATGTTCGTCATGTTTCATGTTCGTCATGTTTCATGTTCGTCATGTTTCATGTTTCATGTTCGTCATGTTTCATGTTCGTCATGTTTCATGTTCGTCATGTTCGTCATGTTTCATGTTCGTCATGTTTCATGTTCGTCATGTTCGTCATGTTTCATGTTCGTCATGTTTCATGTTTCATGTTCGTCATGTTTCATGTTCGTCATGTTCGTCATGTTTCATGTTCGTCATGTTTCATGTTCGTCATGTTCGTCATGTTTCATGTTTCATGTTCATCATGTTTCATGTTCGTCATGTTTCATGTTCGTCATGTTTCATGTTCGTCATGTTCGTCATGTTTCATGTTCGTCATGTTTCATGTTCGTCATGTTCGTCATGTTTCATGTTCGTCATGTTTCATGTTCGTCATGTTTCATGTTCGTCATGTTCGTCATGTTTCATGTTCGTCATGTTCGTCATGTTTCATGTTCGTCATGTTTCATGTTCGTCATGTTCGTCATGTTTCATGTTCGTCATGTTCGTCATGTTTCATGTTCGTCATGTTTCATGTTCGTCATGTTTCATGTTCGTCATGTTCGTCATGTTTCATGTTCGTCATGTTTCATGTTCGTCATGTTCGTCATGTTTCATGTTCGTCATGTTTCATGTTCGTCATGTTTCTTGTTCGTCATGTTTCATGTTCGCCATGTTTCATGTTCGTCATGTTTCATGTTCGTCATGTTTCATGTTCGTCATGTTTCATGTTCGTCATGTTCGTCATGTTTCATGTTCGTCATGTTTCATGTTCGTCATGTTCGTCATGTTTCATGTTCGTCATGTTTCATGTTCGTCATGTTCGTCATGTTCGTCATGTTTCATGTTCGTCATGTTTCATGTTCGTCATGTTTCATGTTCGTCATGTTTCATGTTCGTCATGTTTCATGTTCGTCATGTTCGTCATGTGTTTCATGTTCGTCATGTTCGTCATGTTTCATGTTCGTCATGTTCGTCATGTTTCATGTTCGTCATGTTTGTCATGTGTTTCATGTTCGTCATGTTTCATGTTCGTCATGTTTGTCATGTTTCATGTTCGTCATGTTCGTCATGTTTCATGTTCGTCATGTTTCATGTTCGTCATGTTTGTCATGTTTCATGTTCGTCATGTTTCATGTTCGTCATGTTTGTCATGTTTCATGTTCGTCATGTTCGTCATGTTTCATGTTCGTCATGTTCGTCATGTTTCATGTTCGTCATGTTTCATGTTCGTCATGTTTCTTGTTCGTCATGTTCGTCATGTTTCATGTTCGTCATGTTTCATGTTCGTCATGTTCGTCATGTTTCATGTTCGTCATGTTTCATGTTCGTCATGTTTCATGTTCGTCATGTTCGTCATGTTTCATGTTCGTCATGTTTCATGTTCGTCATGTTCGTCATGTTTCATGTTCGTCATGTTTCTTGTTCGTCATGTTTCATGTTCGTCATGTTCGTCATGTTTCATGTTCGTCATGTTTCTTGTTCGTCATGTTCGTCATGTTTCATGTTCGTCATGTTTCATGTTCGTCATGTTTCTTGTTCGTCATGTTCGTCATGTTTCATGTTCGTCATGTTTCATGTTCGTCATGTTTCTTGTTCGTCATGTTCGTCATGTTTCATGTTCGTCATGTTCGTCATGTTTCATGTTCATCATGTTTCATGTTCGTCATGTTTCATGTTCGTCATGTTTCTTGTTCGTCATGTTTCATGTTCGTCATGTTTCATGTTCGTCATGTTCGTCATGTTTCATGTTCATCATGTTTCATGTTCGTCATGTTTCATGTTCGTCATGTTTCTTGTTCGTCATGTTCGTCATGTTTCATGTTCGTCATGTTTCATGTTCGTCATGTTCGTCATGTTTCATGTTCGTCATGTTTCATGTTCGTCATGTTTCATGTTCGTCATGTTCGTCATGTTTCATGTTCGTCATGTTTCATGTTCGTCATGTTTCATGTTCGTCATGTTCGTCATGTTTCATGTTCGTCATGTTTCATGTTCGTCATGTTTCATGTTCGTCATGTTCGTCATGTTTCCGTCTGAACTTTTCATCCACTCGGCTGCGTCGCACCGCAGACAGCAGCAGGTTCGTTCTGCAGCGTTTCCGCTCAAGCTGCACAAATTTAAAACACTTTATTTTACTGCTCCCTTCATCTTACACTGAACGTCTCTGCAGGTATGAAACTGACAGAACTGATGGTTCAAATTATAAAAAAACAACAGAAAAACAGTTTTATTCTGATTTTATTTATTTGGTGACTCATGAGTTGTTAAATTTTAAAAATTCTTCATAAATTAAATTTTTGACAATTCTTTAACTGACAGAAAATACTTTTCAATGTCAAACTAAATATTAACATATTACATTAAAACTCTATAAAGGAGCAGATTTCTCCTTTACTACCAAATTACACAAATTACACAAAGAAACAAAGAATTTCTGTTAAAATTTGGGAAAATTCAGAATTACATATGAATCCAAATATAAACAGACTAAACCGACTTTTCCTCATTTTCCTTGTTCATTTTTTACCAAATTGCACCAAAATGTTTTGCAAATTGTCCAGAAGATTGACTGTTAGATGCCTGTAAAGTATCTAAAGTATAGTAAATAAGTATAAAATGAAGGGAGCGTTAAGTATCTGTCTTCACGCTGAACTTGTCTCTACTTCAGTCTCAACATCTGGACATGAAACGACCAGCTGTGGTGCTGCAGTTCCTCTAACGTCCACTAGAGGCTGCTGTGATCTGTGTGAATGAGGAAAACCTCCAAAGTCAGAACAGCGTTTCCACAACAAGTTCAGCTCTCAGCAGATGCACTGAGCTTCTTCTCGTGTCTGACGGCAGGTTCTCGTCTGTCCAGGACTCAGATCCTACAGAACAAGCTGCAGCTTCCGGGACACCAACAACGGTGTACCTGGGGGGGGGATGTTCACCTCGACTGACGGGTCTCAGCCTGTCACACTCGTCTGGTCGTTACTCCCCCCGTTTAAAATATAAAACCAAACGTCTCCTCAAACAGCTGTTTCCTCGTCTGCTCAGCTCTCGTCGTCTCCGTCTGCCTCCACACCTTCTGTCTTGCTCTTCACCGTTATCTTCCACTCATCACCCACCTCCTCTCCTATCACTATCCTGGTCTCACGTCTCTCCTTGCTCGCCTCCTTCCTGTCCTCCACCACCTCCTTCCCTTCTTCCTCACTGTCCTCCTCTATCTTCTTAACTTCCTCTTTCTGCTCCCTGTCTTCTTCCTTTTCTTTCACTGTATCCTTCCCTTCTGTTTCCATGTCCTCCTGCCCACCTCCCTCCTCCCTGTCCTTCCCTTCCTCCTCTTTGTCCTCCTCTTTCTCCTCTGATGTCTCCTCTGATGTCTCCGGTACTTCCTCTGTGTCCTTTTCGTCCTCCAGCTCCAGCAGATCAGGAGAATCCTCCTCCAAAGCTTCAGAGCCCAGCAGAGTCTCTGTCAGAGTCTTCAAGAGGTCTGACTGGATCTCCTCTAAGTTCTGACTTGTCTCCTCCTCCTTCGTCTCCACGTTGTCCTCCTCTTTCTGCCTCGGCAGAAGGCCTGTCAGTTGGAACGACTTCTTCCAGAGCTGGGGGAGTTTGTTGAGGTTTGTCAGAGCCTCGACCAGCCAGTCGACCAGCAGCTGTGCGACGTTTGCTTGGAGGCGGTGGGGCGACGTCTCCTCCAGCTCCGTCGGGTCTCCGGCGATGAGCTTCGCCCAGCGCGACAGCAAGAAGCGCTGCAGCACCGGCTTCACGCAAACCTCCAGAGGCTGAAGGTGGAAGGAGCAGCCTCCGGGGATCACCGCCGGGAGGGTACCCGATCCGCTGATGGCGGTGAGGAATGAATCTCCCATGTGTTCCCGGTGTCGGTCCAACACCAGTAAGGATTTGCTGAGCTGAGCTGGACCGGACACGTGCTGTAGCCAAACCCTTTTAGTCCAGAGATCCAAGGCATCTTCTACTAACAGACCGTCCGGGCCGGCCTCCAGCAGGATGAACTCTGGTAGGACTTTCTCATCCAGCTGCCTGTTTGCCAGCACCAGGGAGGGCAGCATGGTACCATCAGCCAGCGCCGTCAGGTACACCGTGACCAGAGGTACAGACCCCGTGAGCTCCAGGGCCTCCGCACGGCGACACTTGTCCTGAACTATCCTCAAATCCACAAAGAGACAGAGTTCATCCATTGCAGCTATAGTGCCTCCTGGGAGCTTGTGGACGTGAATGATCTTCTGGGTGAACTCCCTGAAGGACGTGACTTTGGCCTCCAGAGACGGCGGCAGCGTGCGAGCCAGCGTGGCCGCCCGTCCGACGCTCCGCAGGCCGAGCCGGTGCTGCAGCATAAAGCTCACCGCCCAGTCGTAGGAAATGCGGAAGGAGTCGCTGAAACTTCCCTTCTTCTTCAGCGTGGAGGCTTTGTGGAAGAGGCTGCTCTCACTGATCGGGAGCTGCTGCTCACGCATGGCGAGCACCCACGCCACCATGCGTTCCCCGCCGTCGGCGAGGACCTTCTGTTCCTGTTCAGTCTGCTTCAAACGCTTCCTGGCCTCCTTCAGCCAGGACCGGATGAGCTGCTGCTCCGTCGCAAAGACTCGCGAGGCTTGTTGCAGCCCGTCACACAGAGCGAACAGAGTGACCCTCAGCTGACGCGCAGTAAGGAAATCCTCGCGCTCTTTAGACGCTGACAGGATCGCTGCTGATTGGCCGTGACCGTTCGTCGCTGATGGCAATTGACACGTGGGACGTTTAACTTCTTTGTTAAATTCTTCCTTTATATCTTCAGTTTCGTCATCGATATCATCCAGATCTTCTATTCTCTCATCTTCAGAAAAGTCAAAGTCCTCCACCGGCGCCATCGAACCGTCCATGTTGTTGTCGACCTCGTCCACCTCGACTTCTCCGCTGCAGCAGAAGATTCAATGTACATTTGTCAGTAAACAAAACATAGATGACAGAAGATCAATTACACACATGAAGATAAAACAGTCGCTGGACAATTATATTCATTAAAAGATGAAGATGAAAGGATAAATTACCTCAGTCTGTTCTTGATAAAGCCGATTTTTGTTGATCCTGTTGAAAACAGTTAAAGACAGATTTTAACGGTAATAAGCCAACTTCTAAGTCACAGAACTGACTCAGACCTTCAGAAGTTACTTCTATAAAACACTGACCTTTGTTGAGAGGTGACATGCCGTGAAATTCCCAGAAGCAGTTTGGCTGTTTACACAAGTTGGCTTTACAGATGATGCAACCATAAACGCTCTCATGCCGGATGTTCTTCAGGTTGCAGTTCTTGCACCTCTTAGAGATGGCGCTGATCTTCGCCATCCGGTGTCTCTGTTTAACGGGTCCGTCTGCCGCCTCCACCCTCATCCCGCGTGAGCTGGCGATCTCCATCGTCTCAAAGTATTTCTGGGCACATTTGGCGAGCTGGTTGCCCAGACGCTTGCGGAAGTTGACCTGAGTGAAGAGGCCGTCTTGCACCCAGGCCGGCGGGTTCTCTTTGCGGCTCTCTCGCAGCACGATGAAGGCGTTGACGATGCTCAGGTTGAGCAGAAACCAGAAGAGACTGCGCCAGTGTCTGTCCTGAGGTATTCCTCCCAGCGGGTTGCAGGCCAGCAGCTGTTTGCAGATGTCGACCCCTCGCATGTTCTCCTGCAAGAGGTGGAAGGCCATGGGGCGGTCGATGGGATCCAGGCCGCCCACTTTGGTCTGGGACCTCCTCCACACGGTGTCTGGCTCACCCGGAGGAGCATTAGTCGACAGGCAGCCCATCTCCTTGGTGTCCCTCCAGCGGGTGGCCAGCAGGGGGCCAAACTGCCTCTGCAAGAAGTCCCCTGGTTTCTCCAGCTGGCCCTCGTCCCAGAGCTCTCTGGGAAGGATGGGGTTGGGTGGAGGGAAGGAGCTGGAGGCGTAGATGCCCTGGTCCAGGAGCTTCTGCATGAGTGGGACCGATGTGAGCGAGTTGGCCAGATACAGCTGGTGGTGTTTGTCCTCCAGACCCTTCACAAGCTCCGGCACAACAGTGAAGCCCGGCTCCTGGCCCGCCTTCTCACCCACCTGGATGAAGAGGCGGTGGCAGTAGCCGGACTTGGAGTCACAGAGCAGCCAGACCTGAGGCTGGGTCTTCGGGTTCCCCTTGACGGGGCAGCTCTCCTCCTCGAGGCTGGGCAGCAGTGCCCTGTCGATGGTCAAGCAGCAGTTTGGCCGGTAAGTGTTCCACATGGCTCCTCCCAGGATGTCCAGCATCGGCCTGAAGATGTGCAGCGAGTCACCAGGGTTGCTGCTATGACGATAAACATCTGTGGCGAAGCTGCCCATGCGGATGTTGGCAGCGATCTGCTTGAAGCGCTTGAAGCTCATGGCGCGGTAGAAAGTGTAGCTGTTATCATAGTGACTCCAGGACCAGTAGTGTGACGGGTCAGGCAGGTTCTGTATCCCCATCAGAATCACCAGGCCCATGAAACCTTTGACCTCATGGGTGGTGACGGGGAACCAGTCTGGGTTGCAGGAGCCCAGGTACTGGCAGGTCTTGGCGTGGGCGTTGGTCTCGTTGGTGATCAGCTCCACCAGAGCTGAGGGGAAGAGAAGGTTGAAGAAGTCGATGGCATCACTGTTTCTGGACAGAGAGTGCTTAGGTCCGCTGATCTGCATGAACGGGATGATGGAAGACTTGGTGCCGTCATCCTCCGCCGCCGGTTTCCAACAATCTGCTGACCTCCAGGACGGATCAGGTAAGTCTTTGTTCTGGTCTGGTTCCTTCTCTCCTGGAGAATGCTGCTCGTCATCCTGGCAGAACTGGATGTCAGGTTCCACGTAGACTGAAAAGAAAGGAGATGTGAATGTTTTAACCCATCATGACATGGAAACATTCCTACAAACATCATTCGAATCAAACAATGTTCTACAACAAACAAAAAATATCAAAACACCCACAGAAACACGATTCACTCACTGTTGATCTGTATCTCAGTAAGTTACCCGCAGGTGACTGTGATCGACATGTTCTTCAGTCATGCAACACCTTCACTCTTCAGGTTCTTTTAATTATTTTGAGCAGAGCGTATTTCAGGTTCATTGGAATCATGGTTGGTGTGTTTTGGCTGAAGGTTTAGAAAAGATTCTGACAAACTCTCCATCACGAACAAAATATTAATAAAACATTCAATATAAAATAATAAAATATATAAAATATTCAAATACAGTTTTTGATCAACAGCAGATAAAGTGTGGCCAGTTTGTAACTCGAGTGTAAGTCTACTATTAAAGACCAGAGTTATAAAGTCTCTCACAGTCACAAAACTAACAAAAGATAAAAAGCATGTGAATAAACCCTGAGCTGCTCCAGAGTCATTATACAAGTTTCTATAGATGTTCTGGTTCATTTCTGCCTCTGACTCTGATCATCCATGTGAATCAGAGCAGCTGCTAGTGCAGAGTTCACACTGATCTTCCACTCGCCACCAGCTGCTGGAGATCGCTATCTGTGAACCGTTCACAGACGCCTGAAAGATATCAAGCAATATCTGGAATGTGCAAAGTGTTGTGACTGGCGGCGACAAGCTACAACCAATGAGAGCGCAAGACTCGGGGTTGAGGAGCTGTAACACCTTCAACACGACAGCATCAACAGCCGGAGATAGAGCTGGAGTCACTGGTTCCTTGTAAACATCTGTTTTTGAAAGAAAAAAATTCTGTCTCGTCCACGGTGTCGCATCACTTCCTGTGTCACTTCTCACGTGTGTTATTGTAATAAAACATAGTTTGGAGACCAGACAGACGGACTCGTCGTTCCTCCCGGTGAAAGACGTGTGACCTCGTCGCCGATCAGTCGTGTAGTTTACAAACCACGAAGACTTCAAGATTCACGATTACAAGACAGAAAGCTGCTTTTATTTTGAAAGTTTGATTGACATGTGTACTGTCAGGTGTGTAGAGACAATAAGTAACTGCAGCTGGACACAGAAACATACTCATATGTTTGAATGGAGAGTGTGAACGAACTGTTATAAACTGTCACCTTCACTCCATGTTTCCTTCCCCTCAGAGTTCATCCTCACTACTGATTATACATATAAGACCTGTAATTATTGTAAAATAAATGATAATAACACCAAACTTCATACAAAGTTTGTATATAATGTACTGTATGTATATAGACCTGCTGTATCCTACAAAAATGAGCTGCATTCAACCCCCCCCCCCTATTCTCTCCCTCTCAGCTGGAGGAGGATTTTAGAGTACCATTCTTGTGAAATCTCCTCATAAATCTCATGACTTTGGCCAAATCTTACATTTATAATCATACTTTAGTAGAAAATTTCGTTGTGAATCCATTGATACAGGTTTGAAAGTGGTCAGACTTATAGTTTAGACGTCAGAAGCCTCTGTTTGACACAAAGTTCATGCCCATAGATTGCCTCCCCATTGGTTTACATTGTAAGGGTGATGTGGCACTGCAACTTTCAGGGCTTATAAAATCCAAACCGTTCAAGTTATTACAAAGTTTTTAACAACTTTTTTTCAGCATAGTGTTATTAAGTCATGCATTAAAGATCGAAGCCGATACCATTAATAGTGTTTGTTCGGAGCCCAAAATTGAGGCAAGTCTTATTTTGAAAGGCTAATTGTGGACTTCCTGTTGGATTTAGGTCAGGGGTGTCAGTGTATGATTTGTAGGTCTTGATGAGACAAATAATTGAGTTTTGGTTTGATCTCTCTACGACATTCCTACGGGACATGGCGGCCATTTTAGTTACATAGGTGGCACTAGAGAGCACATTTTGGCACTTTAGGGGTTAATTTTTACATTTTATCAAATTTTTCACCAGACCTGATGTGCGTGTTAAATTTGGTGAGTTTTTGAGCATGTTTAGGGGGTCAAATTTAGGGTTGAAGTGGCGTAATAATAAAGAAAGAAAGAAACAAACAAGCACATGATAAACAACAGGGTCCTCGCCTGAGACTGTTGTTTTTCATGTGCTTGTTTGTTTGTTTGTTTGTTTCTTTATTATTACGGGACATCACACCTAAATTACACCTGTTGTTTTACAGTAGTCCTCTGCCTTTTGGGCTCGGTCCCTAATAAACGTGTCAGGCTGATGTTGTGAACTGATGTTGACGTGTGAACACATCGTCACTGTGAAGACGGCGGCTGTTTTATTGACTTTGGCTCCGGCTGAAGCCGGACGCCGGACGCCGGACGCCGGACGCTATCAGAGCTGTGGAAACCTCCAGACCCTCCGAGGACGTCGGGACAGCAGCTGAGTTTTCGTTCACGTGCAGAGGATGACAGGAAACTGACCTCAGCTCGACCTCGCTGATATCATATCTGCAGGTTGTTTATCAGCTCAGCAGATATTTGCTGGTTTTCTTTTGTCCTTTATGTTTATCAAAGTAAATATTTTGAAAGAAGAAAGCCGACTGTAAATATGACCAGTTCCTTCCAGTGACAACAGTTCCAACAATCAGTCCATCCACAGAAAATTCACTTTTTTCAATCAACTATTTTAATAATTGATGATGAGTTGAACATATCAAGGTTTTATTGTCATTCTAACATGTTTTATATGTAAAGACTCGGATCCCGGTTCAATACGAACACTGTTACTGAAAACACAGTAACAGTGTGTGTGTTAATGTGTGTGTTAGTGTGTGTGTGTGTGTGTTAGTGTGTGTGTGTTAGTGTGTGTGTTCAGTGTGTGTGTTCAGTGTGAGTGTGTGTGTGTGTGTGTTAATGTGTGTGTTAGTGTGTGTGTTAGTGTGTGTGTGTTAGTGTGTGTGTGTGTGTTCAGTGTGTGTGTGTGTGTTAATGTGTGTGTGTGTGTGTGTGTGTGTGTGTGTTAGTGTGTGTGTGTTAATGTGTGTGTTAGTGTGTGTGTGTGTGTGTTAGTGTGTGTGTGTTAGTGTGTGTGTTCAGTGTGTGTGTTCAGTGTGAGTGTGTGTGTGTTAATGTGTGTGTTAGTGTGTGTGTTAGTGTGTGTGTGTTAGTGTGTGTGTGTGTGTTCAGTGTGTGTGTGTGTGTGTTCAGTGTGTGTGTGTGTGTGTGTGTGTGTGTTAGTGTGTGTGTTAGTGTGTGTTAGTGTGTGTGTGTGTGTTCAGTGTGTGTGTGTGTTCAGTGTGTGTGTGTTAGTGTGTGTGTGTGTGTGTTCAGTGTGTGTGTGTTAGTGTGTGTGTGTGTGTTCAGTGTGTGTGTGTGTGTGTGTTAGTGTGTGTGTGTTAGTGTGTTAGTGTGTGTGTGTGTGTTAGTGTTAGTGTGTGTGTGTGTGTTAGTGTGTTAGTGTGTGTGTGTGTGTTAGTGTTAGTGTGTGTGTGTGTTAGTGTGTTAGTGTGTGTGTGTGTTAGTGTGTTAGTGTGTGTGTGTGTGTTAGTGTTAGTGTGTGTGTGTGTTAGTGTTAGTGTGTTAGTGTGTGTGTGTGTGTGTGTGTGTGTTAGTGTTAGTGTGTTAGTGTGTGTGTGTGTGTGTGTGTGTGTGTGTGTGTTAGTGTGTTAGTGTGTGTGTGTGTGTGTGTTAGTGTGTTAGTGTGTGTGTGTGTGTGTGTGTGTGTGTGTGTGTGTGTGTTAGTGTGTTAGTGTGTGTGTGTGTGTGTGTCTTACTCCTGGTCTGGCAGGTGGCGCTGTGGTGTTCGGGGTTGGTCAGCAGGTGATCGGCCATCAGATCTGCAGTCTGAGGTCTGAAGTCGCAGTGAGAGCACTGCAGCAGGAAGCGGCTGACAGGAAACAAACACTTTATTTCTACATATTTACAGAGTTCACAATGTTTCAGTTGTGTTATTGTGCATTAAAAGAAGCTTCTATTCAGCTTCAGCAGTCTGAGTTAGTCATATCAAGTGGATATCTGACACATTTACAGTCTTTTTAGCATCAAATTCCCTCTTTGTGTTTCCTCGGACAGTGTTTCCCTGTTGAGCTGCTGTAGTGATCATTAGTACGAGCAGGAGGAACGATCACTGCAAGATAAACAGCTTTATGTTCATTTGGGTTCCTGACTGTTGATTTAAGACACACTTGAAAACTTGTAAAGTGTTCTTTAAATCTTTGGTTGTATTTTCTGTCATGATGAGATGATGAGTGACTGACTGTAGAATAGAAAGACTGATCTGTCACAGTAATTCATTCTTTCAGCCATTTTAGACTTTAGAGGAAACAGTGATGAAGAGCGACACCTGCAGGGCAGACAGAGGACTGACTGAATGTTTTATACTATTCTCTGTCATGCAGTGAAGAACAATAAAGTTTTGTGAGTTTGTATCATTGTGTGACTGTGTCTTTATATTCAGTCTGATGGGCGTGAAGCAGACTCACCATGGAGGAGGCTGCCGGTACAGAGGAACAGCTTTGTCTTTAGGACGCGGCACATGGTGGCTGTAATCAATAAGACCAGGACAACCAATCAGAATGATCGATCACAACTATCAATAATCATCTAACCAGTTTTAATAAATACTGTTGTTACAGTACTATGAATATTACTACAGTATAGTCAGTATTCCTGCAGTACTGTGAGTGTTACTGCAGTACTGAGTGTTACTGCAGTACTGAGTGTTAATGCAGTACTGAGTGTTACTGCAGTACTGAGTGTTACTGTGAGTGTTACTGTGAGTGTTACTGCAGTACTGAGTGTTACTGTGAGTGTTACTGCAGTACTGTGAGTGTTACTGCAGTACTGAGTGTTACTGTGAGTGTTAATGCAGTACTGAGTGTTACTGCAGTACTGAGTGTTACTGTGAGTGTTACTGCAGTACTGAGTGTTACTGCAGTACTGTGAGTGTTACTGTGAGTGTTACTGCAGTACTGTGAGTGTTACTGCAGTACTGAGTGTTACTGTGAGTGTTAATGCAGTACTGAGTGTTACTGCAGTACTGTGAGTGTTACTGTGAGTGTTACTGCAGTACTGTGAGTGTTACTGTGAGTGTTACTGCCGTACTGAGTGTTACTGCAGTACTGAGTGTTACTGCAGTACTGTGAGTGTTACTGCAGTACTGTGAGTGTTACTGTGAGTGTTACTGCAGTACTGTGAGTGTTACTGTGAGTGTTACTGCAGTACTGAGTGTTACTGTGAGTGTTACTGCAGTACTGTGAGTGTTACTGTGAGTGTTACTGCAGTACTGTGAGTGTTACTGTGAGTGTTACTGCCGTACTGAGTGTTACTGCAGTACTGAGTGTTACTGCAGTACTGAGTGTTACTGTGAGTGTTACTGCAGTACTGAGTGTTACTGCAGTACTGAGTGTTACTGTGAGTGTTACTGCAGTACTGAGTGTTACTGTGAGTGTTACTGCAGTACTGTGAGTGTTACTGTGAGTGTTACTGCAGTACTGTGAGTGTTACTGTGAGTGTTACTGCCGTACTGAGTGTTACTGCAGTACTGAGTGTTACTGCAGTACTGAGTGTTACTGTGAGTGTTACTGCAGTACTGTGAGTGTTACTGCAGTACTGAGTGTTACTGCAGTACTGAGTGTTACTGTGAGTGTTACTGCAGTACTGAGTGTTACTGCAGTACTGTGAGTGTTACTGTGAGTGTTACTGCAGTACTGTGAGTGTTACTGCAGTACTGTGAGTGTTACTGTGAGTGTTACTGCAGTACTGAGTGTTACTGTGAGTGTTACTGCAGTACTGAGTGTTACTGTGAGTGTTACTGCAGTACTGAGTGTTACTGCAGTACTGAGTGTTACTGTGAGTGTTACTGCAGTACTGAGTGTTACTGCAGTACTGAGTGTTACTGTGAGTGTTACTGCAGTACTGAGTGTTACTGCAGTACTGAGTGTTACTGTGAGTGTTACTGCAGTACTGAGTGTTACTGTGAGTGTTACTGCAGTACTGTGAGTGTTACTGCAGTACTGAGTGTTACTGTGAGTGTTACTGCAGTACTGAGTGTTACTGCAGTACTGAGTGTTACTGTGAGTGTTACTGCAGTACTGTGAGTGTTACTGCAGTACTGAGTGTTACTGCAGTACTGAGTGTTACTGCAGTACTGAGTGTTAATGCAGTACTGAGTGTTAATGCAGTACTGAGTGTTACTGCAGTACTGAGTGTTAATGCAGTACTGAGTGTTACTGCAGTACTGAGTGTTACTGCAGTACTGTGAGTGTTACTGTGAGTGTTACTGTGAGTGTTACTGCAGTACTGAGTGTTACTGCAGTACTGTGAGTGTTACTGTGAGTGTTACTGCAGTACTGAGTGTTACTGCAGTACTGAGTGTTAATGCAGTACTGAGTGTTACTGCAGTACTGAGTGTTACTGCAGTACTGTGAGTGTTACTGTGAGTGTTACTGTGAGTGTTACTGCAGTACTGAGTGTTACTGCAGTACTGTGAGTGTTACTGTGAGTGTTACTGCAGTACTGAGTGTTACTGCAGTACTGTGAGTGTTACTGTGAGTGTTACTGCAGTACTGAGTGTTACTGTGAGTGTTACTGCAGTACTGTGAGTGTTACTGTGAGTGTTACTGCAGTACTGAGTGTTACTGCAGTACTGTGAGTGTTACTGTGAGTGTTACTGCAGTACTGTGAGTGTTACTGTGAGTGTTACTGCAGTACTGTGAGTGTTACTGTGAGTGTTACTGCAGTACTGAGTGTTACTGCAGTACTGAGTGTTACTGTGAGTGTTACTGCAGTACTGTGAGTGTTACTGTGAGTGTTACTGCAGTACTGAGTGTTACTGTGAGTGTTACTGCAGTACTGAGTGTTACTGCAGTACTGAGTGTTACTGCAGTACTGTGAGTGTTACTGTGAGTGTTACTGCAGTACTGTGAGTGTTACTGCAGTACTGAGTGTTACTGCAGTACTGAGTGTTACTGTGAGTGTTACTGCAGTACTGAGTGTTACTGCAGTACTGTGAGTGTTACTGCAGTACTGTGAGTGTTACTGTGAGTGTTACTGCAGTACTGTGAGTGTTACTGTGAGTGTTACTGTGAGTGTTACTGCAGTACTGAGTGTTACTGCAGTACTGTGAGTGTTACTGTGAGTGTTACTGCAGTACTGAGTGTTACTGCAGTACTGAGTGTTAATGCAGTACTGAGTGTTACTGCAGTACTGAGTGTTACTGCAGTACTGTGAGTGTTACTGTGAGTGTTACTGTGAGTGTTACTGCAGTACTGAGTGTTACTGCAGTACTGTGAGTGTTACTGTGAGTGTTACTGCAGTACTGAGTGTTACTGCAGTACTGTGAGTGTTACTGTGAGTGTTACTGCAGTACTGAGTGTTACTGCAGTACTGTGAGTGTTACTGTGAGTGTTACTGCAGTACTGTGAGTGTTACTGTGAGTGTTACTGCAGTACTGTGAGTGTTACTGTGAGTGTTACTGCAGTACTGAGTGTTACTGTGAGTGTTACTGCAGTACTGAGTGTTACTGCAGTACTGAGTGTTACTGCAGTACTGTGAGTGTTACTGTGAGTGTTACTGCAGTACTGTGAGTGTTACTGCAGTACTGAGTGTTACTGCAGTACTGAGTGTTACTGTGAGTGTTACTGCAGTACTGAGTGTTACTGCAGTACTGTGAGTGTTACTGCAGTACTGTGAGTGTTACTGTGAGTGTTACTGCAGTACTGTGAGTGTTACTGTGAGTGTTACTGCAGTACTGAGTGTTACTGCAGTACTGAGTGTTACTGTGAGTGTTACTGCAGTACTGAGTGTTACTGCAGTACTGTGAGTGTTACTGCAGTACTGTGAGTGTTACTGTGAGTGTTACTGCAGTACTGTGAGTGTTACTGTGAGTGTTACTGCAGTACTGAGTGTTACTGCAGTACTGAGTGTTACTGTGAGTGTTACTGCAGTACTGAGTGTTACTGTGAGTGTTACTGCAGTACTGAGTGTTACTGCAGTACTGAGTGTTACTGCAGTACTGTGAGTGTTACTGTGAGTGTTACTGCAGTACTGTGAGTGTTACTGCAGTACTGAGTGTTACTGCAGTACTGAGTGTTACTGTGAGTGTTACTGCAGTACTGAGTGTTACTGCAGTACTGTGAGTGTTACTGCAGTACTGTGAGTGTTACTGTGAGTGTTACTGCAGTACTGTGAGTGTTACTGCAGTACTGAGTGTTACTGCAGTACTGAGTGTTACTGTGAGTGTTACTGCAGTACTGAGTGTTACTGCAGTGTGCGTACTGGATCATGTGAGCAGCGTAGGCTCTGGAGCAGCAGCTGCTGTAGGGACACAGCAGGCAGTGGACGTGAGTCGGGTAGTGAGCGGAGAAGTCGGAGGCGTCAGTTCCACACTCCAGACACACCAATCGGTCTCCTTCGAGGGACGAACTCCTGCAGACAAAACATAAGAAGAAGAAATGTCAGGACGTCTTCTTTGTCCGGCTCTACAGCTGTTTGAGGACGTCTCAGACTTGACTCTGTCAGTGTCAGATGTCCTAAGAAGGCCACCGTACAGGTGTTCTGCAGGTGAAATGAACAGGTGACCTGTTGGCGTGGGCTCTGCGGATCACCGCTCTCTTGGTCGGGGATCGGGGGGATTTGGGTAGCAGAGGGTTCCTGTGGGTCGGAGACCTCTGCTGCTCTGTCTTGATGTTGATTGGCTGGATGAGAGGGGAGGGGCTCTGGAGGAGATGGGTGCCGCCCCCTGCTGATGTCATCGCAGACCTGATCTTCCCATAGGTCCTGATGGTCACCTGGAGACACATGGATCATTGACCAGTGATCAGATCAGACGGGGGCGGGACTTAAATGCTGACAAAAAATAAAAGCAGCAACAAGCTGCAGCTCAGAGAGACATGAGGTCAAATAATCGTCATGACGATCTGACCTTTGACCCCGGCGGCAAGCCCTCCAGTTTAGAAGGTCTGCGGACGCTGCGGTGGTTCTCCAGTTTGTGCTGCATTTTATCTTTCAGGAAGACGAACTGAAGACGACACCTGTTACAGTGGAATGCCTGGTTGATCTGAGACAACAGAGGACAGGTGGTCACCAGGTGTGTGAGGTCACCAGGTGTGTGAGGTCACCAGGTGTGTGAGGTTACCTGGTGTGTGAGGTTACCTGGTGTGTGAGATTAAAATGTGTGTGAGGTTACCTGGTGTGTGAGGTTACCTGGTGTGTGAGGTCACCCGGTGTGTGAGGTCACCTGGTGTGTGAGATTAAAATGTGTGTGAGGTTACCTGGTGTGTGAGGTCACCTGGTGTGTGAGGTCACCAGGTGTGTGAGGTTACCTGATGTGTGAGGTTACCTGGTGTGTGAGGTTAAAATGTGTGTGAGGTTACCTGATGTGTGAGGTTACCTGGTGTGTGAGGTAACCCGGTGTGTGAGGTCACCAGGTGTGTGAGGTTACCCGGTGTGTGAGGTCACCTGGTGTGTGAGGTTACCTGGTGTGTGAGATTAAAATGTGTGTGAGGTTACCTGGTGTGTGAGGTTACCCGGTGTGTGAGGTCACCTGGTGTGTGAGGTTACCTGGTGTGTGAGATTAAAATGTGTGTGAGGTTACCTGGTGTGTGAGGTTACCTGGTGTGTGAGATTAAAATGTGTGTGAGGTTACCTGGTGTGTGAGGTCACCTGGTGTGTGAGGTCACCAGGTGTGTGAGGTTACCTGATGTGTGAGGTTACCTGGTGTGTGAGGTTAAAATGTGTGTGAGGTTACCTGATGTGTGAGGTTACCTGGTGTGTGAGGTAACCCGGTGTGTGAGGTTACCCGGTGTGTGAGGTTACCCGGTGTGTGAGGTCACCCGGTGTGTGAGGTTACCCGGTGTGTGAGGTCACCTGGTGTGTGAGGTTACCTGGTGTGTGAGGTTACCTGGTGTGTGAGGTCACCCGGTGTGTGAAGTTACCAGGTGTCTAAGGCACCCTGGTGTGTGAGGTCACCTGGTGTGTGAGGTTACCTGGTGTGTGAGGTTACCAGGTGTCTAAGGCACCCTGGTGTGTGAGGTCACCTGGTGTGTGAGGTTACCAGGTGTCTAAGGTTACCAGGTGTGTGGGGTTACCAGGTGTCTAAGGTTACCAGGTGTGTGAGGTTACCAGGTGTGTGAGGTTACCTGGTGTGTGAGGTTACCAGGTATGTGAGGTCACCTGGTGTGTGAGGTTACCTGGTGTCGCAGCAGGTGCTGCTGGTAGCTGGTGGGGTTCCTGGTCACCTTCAGACAGAAAACACACAGCAGGAAGCGAGAGTCTCTGTGGAAGCTGGCGAAATGCTGCAGGACATCCGAGTAGAAGGACGAGCGATACGAACACACCTGCAAGTCATCACACCTGAGTTAGCACTGAAGCCCAATGTCATACACTGAGGGAGGTCAGAGGTCAGACCCACCTGGCAGACGTAGGGCATCTCTCCTGGTTTGTGGTTGGACTTCATGTGGTTCAAGAAGGCCGGCTCGTTCTCAAACGCCCACTCACATATCCGACACATACCTGAGAGACGGACAGGTGAGTAAGTAACATTTATTTACAAAGCACTTTTCAAAACAGCAGTTCCAAAGTGCTTCACAGTTAATAAAAATGCATTCAGGAGCAGCGGGTCAGAAGGTCTGAGTAATCTCGGTGCAGTATTGAATACTGGGTTATAAGCTCAGAAATATACAAGGGTGCCATGTCACGCAGGGCTTTGAATGTGATCAGGAGGATCTCAAATTGAACTCTGAAGCATACAGGAAGCCAATGTAAGTCTGCCAGAACGCCGGTAATACAGTCTCTTGGTTTAGCCTGGCTGCTGCATTCTGAACCAGCTGACGTCAAACATTTTGGAAATATTTCTGAATTGTAAAAAACAAGACTGAACCAATTTCTTAATGTGATGGTAAAAATTCAGATTTTGATCAAGCAACACCAATATTTCCAGCAGATAGTTCTGAATTCCCTGCTACGTGCTCTGTGACACTTGGTCTGAGCCAACGACCAAGATTTCTGTTTAGTCTGTGTTCAGCTGAATGCAGTGACATCTAATCTTTGATAGCAGTGAGGCAACAGTGTAGAGTCTCCAGATTTAAATGATACGGAAAGCTGGGTGTCATCTGCATAACAGTGGTAGGCAACAATCTTAAACTGACAAATAACGTGACCAAGGGGAGCATATAGAAGCTGAACAAGACGGGACCGAGGACTGAACCTTGTGGGACCCCACACGACACACAAAATCATCAATATTCATCCTGAAAGATCTCTCTGTAAGACATGAGGAAAACCATCTGAGGCAGCTCTATGCTGACCCAGTGCTTTAGTCTATCCAGAAAGACGGTATGATCAATAGCGTCAAAGGCGGCAGACAAGTCCAACAATACTAGAATGGAGTGACGGCCAGAATCTGCATTCATAAGAATATAACTTTCAGCAGACGCAGCTGGTGAAAACCAGAACGTTATTAGCTTCCACTATGTCCAGTAGTTGCTTAGCAACAGCCTGGTCAATGATTTTTGAGACAAAGGATAATTTAGAGATGGATCTGTAATTGTGAGGGAGTGATGGATCAGGGCCAGGTTTCTTTAACAGACGATGAATAAACGCTCGTTTGAAATAGTCTGGGAACAAACCGGAGGACAGAGACCCGTTTACAGCCGAGAGAAGACGAGAGGCAGCGACGTCTACAACAACCTGACGGCAGAGAGTCAAGACCACCGGAGGGTACATGCATGTCAGTATTAATTAATATTAATTATTAATAAGTGGTTGATAAAACCACTCTGACTATAAAAAAGGAAAGTCTCAGGTCAGGTGTGAGTCAGGCAGGTACGTCCCTACTGACGTCCAAGGAAGGACAGGTGAGACCCGAGTCAAGACAAAGTAACGTCAGGTCCAAACAGGTGAGTTCAAAGAAAGGAAAGACCCAATCCGAGAGCAACACGTTCCGAGACGAGACCGGGAACATGTGTTTGCGTTAATATTTTTCAGGTGTGCGAGCAGGTGTGGTTCTTACAGGAGGAGAGGGCGGGGCCATGCACCTGCTCCTGGTGACTGTGAAGCTGAGCCGGAGACGAGAACTGACGGTAACAAGACCTGCAGCACTTCCTGTCGTCACCTTCTCCTCCTCCGCTGATCAACTCCGAGTGCTGCAGCATGTGTTGCATCAACCTGCACACGCACACACACACACACACACACACACACACACACACACACACACACACACACACGTGAACACTCAGACCTGCACTTGCATCCAGACAGTCCAGGTGTGTACAGGTGTGCTCAGCTTCCCCACCTCAGGTTGTTGTCGGCGAGGTGCGAGCAGATCTGGCAGGTGAAGCTGGAGGTTTTGATTCCCAGTGGGTGTGGCTTCCTCAGACTCAGGTCGCCCTCAAACGTGCCGTAATAAAACTCCTCCACACTCATCACCACCTTGGTGGGGTCGGCGGTCGGCGCTGTCGTCACGCTCGGGTTCATGGCGACGGAGGGGGCGGGGCCAGGAGCTGCTGGACCGGGTGACACACAGACACTGTTATGGAGAGTGGTAACCATGGCAACAGAGCACACTGTATGTGTTGGAAAGAAGTGATTTTCAACACTTTTTGCAGCTCTAAATGTGTCTTTTAGCTTAATGTTTGCATAAACAGGAAGTTCCCACACCGGGGGGGGGGGGGGGGGGGGGGACCTCCATATTTATTCTTCATCTTGACAGTACTCAAGAGGAACCAAGAATCAGCATTAGGTATGTTAACGATTATTTGATTATCGATTAATTGCCGTTAATAATTGAACCGATGTGGACGTGTGTAAATGTCAGAAGATGTTCTGTAGATGTGCTGCAGTACGCGGTTGCACCACCAGGTGGAGCCTCTTGCACTTTAATAAGGTTGGGTTGCAGGTGCGTTCAGCGACCACCTGTAAGGGCCACACAAACTATAAAACAAACGCACCTCCCTGCCGTCCAAGGAAGAAACGAGTCACCACCTTCCTCCATCTGCTCGCTGACGAGGGACTGATGCTGGATATTCAGTTAGCTATCTGAGGCTAACTCATGCTAACGCTAAACTAGCAGCTGAGTGTCAGACAGCAGGAATCTAATCACACGTTCAGTCCATCAGAGATCAAACCAGTCGGACTGAAGTCTGTTTATTTACTGTTGAAACTATCGAAGCTCATCCTGATGAAGAGTTAATTGTTGTGTTTGATCTAATTAACGTCGACTAATGAAGCTGTTTGTTGTTTATCAGCTCCGTCGTTTTAAATAAAGTCATAATTTTGTTTAATTTATCATTCGAGTAACTTTAGCTGATTGATCTTTGAACTAATCAGTCATGAAGCTTCTCTGATGAGTCGTTAGTTTATTTCATACATTGTTAATGATTAACTGATAATCAATAATCACCACAGCTGACTATCAATTAAAGAAACTGCTTATAATTTGCATCCCTGATCAGTATTGATCAGATCCTGATGATGTCATCTCTGATGAAGAGTCATTTTTATTTTGTAAAGTTTGATTTTTTTAAAGTTAATTTTTATAGCAGCTATGAAAAAGAAGCCGGATCAATAACATTGGTATCAATAACATTGGTATCAATAACTCCGCTGGACTCGTACCGCTGCTGAACGGAGGCGTCACTCTGCCGACTCCGTTGGCCGAGCCGGAGGGAAGGACGGGGGAACCTGCGAACTTCAGGGGGTTGGCCCCGCCCACCTGGGTCATCTGGAGGTTAACTGGAGGAAAACAGATCAATCAATATCTCACTTAATCAATCTGATCAGATCTGACCAGAACTTTGAGTCCAGCTCACTGACCAGGTCCTGGCGTGCTGGTGCGGATGGTCAGCGTGGCGGGCAGCTGCATGGTGGCGTAACCCGAGCCCGGCTGGGCGGGACCTCTGGAGGGGGCGTGGCCCGGCCTGACCTGGCCGTGGGCGAGGACCGAGGACACGCCCACACTGGGCCGTACCAGCTGACTCAAGGACGAGGCTGTAGGGACAGGAAACAGCAGCGATGAGTCACCAGATCAGCTGGGATCAATAATCTGATCAGATTATATATTGATTATTGATTGATGACCTACACTGGATCAGAGTGAGCGGCTGGACCGTCTGACCCGGCTGCAGGTTCAGCAGCAGAGGAGTCCCTGGATTCATCATCGGGAAACCCTGCGGCGGAGACACGGACACATGACGCCACAGTGACATCACATGACGCCACAGTGACATCACTGTGACATCACATGACGCCAGAGTGACATCACATGACGCCACAGTGACATCACATGACGCCTCAGTGACATCACATGACGCCTCAGTGACATCACATGACGCCACTGTGACATCACATGACGCCACAGTGACATCACATGACGCCACAGTGACATCACTGTGACATCACATGACGCCAGAGTGACATCACATGATGCCACAGTGACATCAATGTGACATCACATGACGCCACAGTGACATCACATGATGCCACAGTGACATCACATGACGCCACAGTGACATCAATGTGACATCACATGACGCCACAGTGACATCACATGATGCCACAGTGACATCACATGACATCAATGTGACATCACATGACGCCACAGTGACATCGAACCCTGAACCAGAACCAGAACCACAGATGTGTTCTGTAAGGATCTGGATCAGAACGATGTTTTGTTGCGTCGTCCGTCTCGATGACTTGAATGAAGGAAAAGGAGGCGGCGCCGCTGCGTCTGCTCTCGTCTGTGACGGTTACCTGTGTGGTGAGGAGGATGGGCGCGGCGTTGCCGGCCCCGGGGGCTGCTGGGAGGAGGAAGGTTCCGCCCGCTGTCTGCGTCAGGAAGAGGGGCGGGGCCTGAGCCATCAGCGGCGCGGCTGCGGCGGGTGAGACGGACGAAACGGGGAGCCGGGGAACAGAGGAGGAGGAGGTGATGATGGAGGGAGGAGGAGGAGGATGAGGATGAGGAGGAGGAGGCATCACCGAGGAGGAGGCGATCTGTACAGGTGATGAAGCTGAAGATGAAGAAAACATCCGTTACTGGGATGTAAAATACAAACAACTCCTGCTCAGCTTCACACACACACACACACACACACACACACACACACACACACCTGTGGGAGCAGGTGTGATGGGCGGGGGAGTCCTGGGGGGCGGAGTCTCAGAGGCTGGAAGAGGAGACGGAGAATCTTCCACTAAAGAGACAGAGATTATTAATTATTATTTATTAATGTGTGTGTGTGTGTATGTGTGTGTGTGTGTGTGTGTGTGTTTACTGGTGTGTGTGTGTGTGTGTGTGTGTGTATGTGTGTGTGTGTGTGTGTGTGTTTACCGGTGTGTGTGTGTGTGTGTGTGTGTGTGTGTGTGTGTGTGTATGTGTGTGTGTGTGTGTGTGTGTGTGTGTGTGTGTGCGTCTGTGTGTGTGTGTGTATGTGTGTGTGTGTATGTGTGTGTGTGTGTTTACTGGTGTGTGTGTGTGTGTGTGTGTGTGTATGTGTGTGTGTGCGTCTGTGTGTGTGTGTGTGTATGTGTGTGTGTGTGTTTACTGGTGTGTGTGTGTGTATGTGTGTGTGTGTGTATGTGTGTGCGTCTGTGTGTGTGTGTATGTGTGTGTGTGTGTGTGTTTACTGGTTTGTGTGTGTGTGTATGTGTGTGTGTGTGTGTGTGTGTGTGTGTATGTGTGTGCGTCTGTGTGTATGTGTGTGTGTTACTGGTGTGTGTGTGTGTGTGTGTGTGTGTATGTGTGTTACTGGTGTGTGTGTGTGTGTGTGTGTGTTACTGGTGTGTGTGTGTGTTACTGGTGTGTGTGTGTGTGTGTATGTGTGTGTGTGTGTGTATGTGTGTTACTGGTGTGTGTGTGTGTGTGTGTGTGTGTATGTGTGTTACTGGTGTGTGTGTATGTGTGTGTGTGTGTGTGTGTGTGTGTGTATGTGTGTGCGTCTGTGTGTATGTGTGTGTGTTACTGGTGTGTGTGTGTGTATGTGTGTGTGTGTGTATGTGTGTGTGTGTGTGTATGTGTGTTACTGGTGTGTGTGTGTGTGTGTGTGTGTTACTGGTGTGTGTGTGTGTATGTGTGTGTGTGTGTGTGTATGTGTGTTACTGGTGTGTGTGTGTTACTGGTGTGTGTGTGTGTGTGTGTGTGTTACTGGTGTGTGTGTGTGTGTGTGTGTGTGTGTGTGTGTGTGTATGTGTGTGCGTCTGTGTGTATGTGTGTGTGTTACTGGTGTGTGTGTGTGTATGTGTGTGTGTGTGTATGTGTATGTGTGTGTGTGTGTGTGTTACTGGTGTGTGTGTGTGTATGTGTGTGTGTGCGTCTCACTCGGCTCGCAGTAGTTGTCGTAGAAGTCCATCTCGTCTTCCTCCACGCTGTCGTCCACCTGTTGCCATGGCTCCAGCTCCTCCTCCTCACACTCCATAAACAACTGCATATCCATGTTGCTATGGAAACCACAGGAAACACTCAGCGTCACTACGACGTGAGGCAAACCAGGGTTTAGTTTCACCATCATCATCATCATCATCATCAGAAAATTAAATGAAACCTGAACTTTGATTCTTCAGTTTGGACACAGAAGCTTTCTATCGGATCACATGATCTTCATCGGCAGGTGTTTGCCTGTAGCAGAGCTGCAGTCAATCTATAATCAATTATCTATATAATCAATTATTATCTATAATGTTACTAAATACTGAAAGACGTCACAAAACATCCTGAAGCCCAAACTGACGTCTTCTTCATGTTGCAACGACGAAGAAAACAACAAAAAAGTCTTAAACAATGAATCTGTTATTGTTGATTAATCATCTGATCAATAAAAGATCAATAAAACTGTGACAACAGCAGATCACAGTGACGTCTTCACATGTACGAACCTGGAAAGTTTCCATCCTGGTGGACAATAAAGATCTCATCTGTCAGAATAGTTGCTTATTCATTTTCTGTCAATCAACTAATTGATTAATCAATATATTATTTCAGTTAAGGATCAAGTTTAGGACAGTTTAATAACATTTATGTTAAACACATTTTTATATTATTGTTTTCAAACGTCTGGAGCAGAAGAGATGAAAAGAACGCAGCAACTAACGATCTTTTTCATTATCGATTAGCCTGTCAATTATTTTCTGGATGAATCAATTACATGTTTGGTCCATAAAATGTCAGAAAAAGGTGAAAAATGTGGATCAATGTTTCCCAAAGACGACGTCATCAAACGTCTGTTTACATCTAAGAAGCCGGAATCAGAGAATTTGAACATTTTCAGCATTTTCTGACATTTTATAAACCAAACTAATCAATTAAAACATAAAATATTTGACAAATTAATCAATAATGTAAATAATTGTTAGTTTCAGCTCTAGTAACATTGTTGTTATGAGTAGCAGACATAAAAACCAAACACTCCTCTAAAATTTGTTTAAAAGTTACAATATATGATGTAATACATGTTCTTCTGATGTCGTCTTTTACTGTTGTTGTTAATGAAGTTTTATTAAAGCAGCAGTTAATAAAGTTTAAATAAAAAGAGGCAGTTAAGTTTAAATAAAAAGCAGTAGTTAATAAAGTTTTAATAAAAACCAGCAGTTAATCCAATTTTAATAAAAAGCATTAATGAGTTTATATAAAAAGCGACAGTTAATAAAGTTTTAATAAAAAGCGGCGGTGGGCGGGGTTTGATCAGTGCTGTAGTACCGGGATGCGGCCGCAGGGGGCGCTCCGCCTCCTCCAGCTCCTCACCGGGCTCCTTGTGTCTGTACCTCCCGGAGGAGAGCTCTCGTCCCCGGGAGGAGGAGAGCTCCTGTCCCCGGGAGGAGCCCCTGTCCAGGGGAGCGGGGCTCATGTCCCCGAGAGCGGAGCTCCTGTCCCCGGGAGAGGAGCTCCTGTCCCCGGGAGAGGAGCTCCTGTCCACGGCGGGTAAAGAACACAGAACCGGACAGAAACGCGCGCTCCAACATTCGTGGTGCGTTTGGTTTGCTGACTGTCTGCACCGCCCCGCAGGCAGCAGCGAACTGTGACAGACCGAGCGCTTCCTAAATGTCCCTGTGTGGCCAGGGGAGCGGGTCTGTGCGGGAACCGGGCCGGGCGGGTCTTACCTGCTGCGGGGGCTGCGGAGCGGGACCTCACAGCGCGGACGGGTTTGCACGGTTCTTCTCCGGGCGCGCTCCGGTCCGACAGGCGGGGGCGGATCTTCCTGCTGCTGTCGGTGTCCGCCCCGCAGATTGGCCCAAACCTGCTGTACGTCACTTCCCGTTCAGACAGCGCTGCCTCTCATTGGTCGGTGGAAATGTTCCTGGAGGAACTGAGAGATGCGGGTTTTCGGGCTGGACGCGTTAAACCCGGTTAAAACGCTCCGCGGCGGGCGGGGAGACCCCCGTGGACCAGACCAACCGCAGCCGAACGAACAAACACAACAACGAGTCAGCCCGCGCGGGTCTGAGGGCGGGCCGCCATTTTGTTTTTGTTGTTTCGGGGGCGGGGCTACATGCTGTGACGTCACGGGCGGAGGTTGAAATAAGAAACCAAAAATGAAATTCACAACAGATTCACAAGAAAAGACAATTCTGCTGTTATTAAATGATCTATTATTAAGTTATAAAATAAATACTGTAAATAATAAAAAATAGAATTTATTTAAAGAATACATTTATTTATCTAAAAGTCAATCAGAGTAAATCTGCTGTTGCTCGTCTCTGACTCAAACATCACCAAACACAGTCTGCTTTCCAGATAGATGATAATAATAATAATAATAATAATAATAATAATAATAATAATAATAATTCCATTAAAATGTATTTATTTAAATTAAACAACCACGTCATGTTTTTCTACATTTTCAACAAAGGTTTTATGTCATGAAATTTACATTTGTGATTATAAAATTCTGCAAAGATGACAAAGAAAAGTTTTATGGTAATGGTGATCATGGATTAATTGATCATGGATTAATTGATCATGGATTAATTGTTTTGAGTCATTTTTTAAGAAGACAGAAGAATATTTTCTGGTTTCTTTCATCCGTTATGACAGTAAACTGAACATCTTTGAGTTGTGGACAAACGTCACTTTGGACTCAGTGAAACAGTGATCAACACTTTTCACCATTTTCTGACATTTTATGGACGAAACAACTGATCAGTTAATCCAGAAAATAATCAACAGGTAGATGATGAGAATAATAGTTAGTAGCAGCTCTAGTAATATTGTTATTATGAGAAGCAGACATGAATACCAAACTTTAAAAGTTACAGTAAACCAGACTGTAGAGATCTGGACGCAGCCTCGCGTTGGTTTCTGAAGAGCGGTTTTGGTTGGTTGGTTGGCGTCTCCAGCCGTCGCCATCTTGGCAGCGCTTGACTCCGTCTGACTCCCAGCGAATCCAAAATGAGCAAAGAGGCGGAGCCGAACGCAGCCCGGTCGCTGAAACAAGCCGCCTAGCGGCTAACGACCTCAAAGCAGCAACGACCTTCATGTTTCATAACTTAACAAATTAATAAAATTGAAATGGGTGAATTGTCATGAACGAGGAAATGAGCTCAGAGACCAAAACCTTTTTATTACCAGACTGTAAACATGTTTGTTCTGTTTATTCTGGAGGTTCCCGCTGTTGGAGCCTCTAGTGGTCATTTGAGGAACTGCAGTTCTTCCACATCGGCTTCATCTTCATCCCCAGAGGTTCCTGCTGTTCTATCGATCACCAAACTGGACACAGTCTGCTTTCCAGAAAGAAAAAAATATAATAGCAGTGATGGAAATGAACTAAATATGTAGGTATTACCTTACTTTAATATTCCTATTTCATGTCACTTTAACCTTCTCCTGCGCTTCATTTCAGAGGGAAATATTCCAAAATAAAATGATGATAAAACATGAAAGAAGCACAAGATGTTATATATTAAATAGAAAATAAAAATAAGCTAAAATAAAACCAATAGAACAGGAGAATATAAGTTACAGTAGAGTACGAATCAAAAGCCTCAGAATAGATTCATAAAACAGAAAAGTCTTCTGTTCATTTCTGTGGAGGATAAACTGAACGCTGCTCCTGCAGGTGATGATTTCCAGTTATCAATCACAGACGGAGCTCTTTACCTCCATCACTGACTCTCGCAGGGTCACACAGATATTAGGATTAAAAACTCAAACTTGTGTAGAATTAAAGGATGTTTGTCTTCTTCCAACAGTAAAACTATTGTGTGGTCGACCTTCATGTCTGTCCGTCACTATGGAGACGTTCTGTATTCATCAACACTTCAGCAGTTAAACCCTGTGTATCCTTGTGCATCGCACTTTATCACTAATGGCAGAGTTCATACTCATCATTGTTCTCTGCATCAGAAGCCTCCAAACGACCCACATCTGATTCTCAGGTGTCTCTCGGCGGAGGTCTGGATGCTTCATGACGTTGATGCTTTAAAGACCAACAACAGTGTTTTAAAATCAGCTGCAGAGATGTGATCCAGTCTGTGGAGCCCCCCGGTGGCAGCAGCTGGAACCTGCGACGCTTTAACACCCACCAGAGTCTAAAGATCAGGACCCAAACCTCCAGCTGAGGGCCGGAGCTCCACCGTTACTTCAGGAGGGTCCAGCTGAGGGCCGGAGCTCCACCGTCAGCTCAGGAGGGTCCAGCTGAGGACCGGAGCTCCACCGTTACTTCAGGAGGGTCCAGCTGAGGGCCGGAGCTCCACCGTCAGCTCAGGAGGGTCCAGCTGAGGGCCGGAGCTCCACCGTCAGCTCAGGAGGGTCCAGCTGAGGACCGGAGGTCCACCGTCAGCTCAGGAGGGTCCAGCTGAGGGCCGGAGCTCCACCGTTACTTCAGGAGAGTCCAGCTGAGGGCCGGAGCTCCACCGTCAGCTCAGGAGGGTCCAGCTGAGGGCCGGAGCTCCACCGTCAGCTCAGGAGGGTCCAGCTGAGGGCCGGAGCTCCACCGTTACTTCAGGAGGGTCCAGCTGAGGGCCGGAGCTCCACCGTTACTTCAGGAGGGTCCAGCTGAGGGCCGGAGCTCCACCGTAAGCTCAGGAGGGTCCAGCTGAGGGCCGGAGCTCCACCGTCAGCTCAGGAGGGTCCAGCTGAGGGCCGGAGCTCCACCGTTACTTCAGGAGGGTCCAGCTGAGGGCAGGAGCTCCACCGTCAGCTCAGGAGGGTCCAGCTGAGGGCCGGAGCTCCACCGTTACTTCAGGAGGGTCCAGCTGAGGGCCGGAGCTCCACCGTCAGCTCAGGAGGGTCCAGCTGAGGGCCGGAGCTCCACCGTCAGCTCAGGAGGGTCCAGCTGAGGGCCGGAGCTCCACCGTTACTTCAGGAGGGTCCAGCTGAGGGCCGGAGCTCCACCGTTACTTCAGGAGGGTCCAGCTGACGTCCACAACACAAAAATATTCACTTTATAACCACACAGGAGAACAAGAGCAGCTAAATCTGAAACGTGAGAAACTAAAACTACATTTCTGCAAGAAAACACGTCTTAAATGATAAATAGATTTCGAGCTAAAACTAACAAGTATTTTGTATCATTTGGTGAATAAAACAGGATCCTGGAGACACGACGACGTCTGCAGATTCAGTCAAACACACAAAATATGTGATGAACTAAAGAAAACCTTAATAAAACGATTCAATTATCAAAATAGTTGCTGATTAATTTGACTAATCAATTATTGAACTATTGGTTGCCGCTCTATATTGATTATCAGGATGATTGATAATTCATTTTTTATTAATTAATTAATTGATTGATTGATAAACCTTTTCAGCTTTAAATAGATGCTCAACTTCTTGTCCCAAAGTTGTCTGTGAAAGACAGATTATTGACATATTTACTGTGTTTTAATAACATTTAGTAATAATAATATGACTTATGAAACACATTTCTAGATGTTCGGCTGCTGTTAATACAACCTGTGAGTCTGCATTCATGAATATTTAACTGTTAAAATAATATTATTCATATATACAAAACAAAACAGAAGCTTTTTATTATTGTGGCTGCTGATAAAAGAGATCTGCTATAAATAACAGTTTATATCAATAAGGTCAAAGGTCGCGGTGGAGAGAGAGCGGGTCAGTTATTGTTAATAAAGATCATAAATAGAATAATAACAATATGAAGAAGAAATATATCAGATGATCTTAAAATAAGTTTGGTTTGTTTCCTGGAAAGTCGACATGTTGCAGCTTCGTGGTAACAAACTGACCTCAGAGCCGCCATGTTTGGAGGATAATCTGTCCTAATCTGAGTTAATCTGTCCCCTCCCCCCCCCCCGCTCTCTGCTGGCTCAGCTCGGCTCCCTGCAGTCTGTTGCGACCTGCGGTGATGAAGGCTGCGGCTCCGGGTGGGTTCCTGGTGCTGCCGTGGCCCACCAGCGGCGGCGGCGGCGGCGGGTCGGACCCGGAGGTGGAGGCGGCGGAGGGCCGGGGAGGCCTGCTGCTGAGGTGCGGAGCGCTGCTGGGAGTCACTCTGATCTGTAAGAGGAAGATTTTACTGATTACTGATTTAAAGCTCCAACATGTTTCAGATTAAAAGTTCAACATGAAGAAAACGCTTCAGGAGCCGAAAGCGTTTAAACGAAGTCGAGCCTGAAATGTTGCTGATGTTCACGTTTATTCACAACCTTTGTTTACTTTATGACCTTTCAAAGTAAAGTCTGGACTTCCAGTCGGTCCAAAGGTCCCCGACAGGTTTCCTCCACATCATCTGATCAATCAGTCTGAGCTCCGGCAGCTCGTATTATTCCATCATCACTGTCTTTAATGATCCATTGATTGATCAGTGTAATGAAATGTTGATCATTGTTCCCTGAAGCACAACTGAACAGATTCAGATGAGTCACAAACACAAAGATGTTTATTAAACCTGGAAAATATTCACATGAGAAGCTTTTAACAGAGAAGATTTAACATTGTTTGATAACTTTATCTTTGCCATTTGCCAATTAATTTTCTGTCAATCGATTAATCAACCAATGGTTTCCTCTGTAGAGTGCTGCCATGTATAGCAAAGCAATGTTTTATTAACAGATGGTAAATGTCTGAGATGATGCTGAATTATATCAACAGTGAAGTTACACAAAGATAAACGAACGTCTGAGCTGAAACAATCAATCAGTTGATCATCAGACGATTCATCATTTTAATAATCGACTAATCGTTTCAGTCGTTTTCCAGCAATAAGTAATAATAAGTTCTGTGTTTCCAGCGTCTCACATGTAATATTTGCTGGTGTGTTTAGTGGTGCAGAGTTAAAGCTGCTGCAGCTGATTATCGACTGTTATTAACTCAACATTCCTGTTTCCTGCTGACTGAACACAAACACCTTTTATCTGTTTTACTTCATTTATTTCAAATGTTCTTTTTTTTTTTTGGTTCATGTTTGTTTGTTTTTTCATATATTTCTGTATGAATTTGTATGTTACAGCAGCTGTGTGTGTGTGCGCTTGTATTACTGACGTTGTGGGGACTTACGTGTGTTTATACATTGTGGGGACTCGTCTCCGTTTTGAGCTGCAGCCGACCGCTGCGTGGTGCTGCGCCCGCACTTCCCTCAACGCAGCATAAAACTGTCATTTCACGGCGCTAAACCTTTGTAAATAACAGGTTTCAGTGATGCCGTTGTCGCGTTGTGTTTGAAAGGCCAAACATGTAAATATGTACATTTTAGACTTGTTTTAAAGTCAATCTCCAGGAAATTAATGTGAGTCAATGATTGAAACATGACTGAGTGTGTGTGTGTGTGTGTGTGTGTGTGTGTGTGTGTGTGTGTGTGTTTAAAGGTGTGGCAGTGTTGAGGAAGTGGATCGCAGGTGGAGTGTGTCGCTGTTCGGTGCGTCTGGACGGGAAGACGGTTCTGATCACTGGCGCAAACACCGGCATCGGCAGAGAGACCAGCAGAGACCTGGCGCGCAGAGGTCAGAGACTGTTATATATATAATTATATATATATATATGTAATATGTTTATCTATTATAGCTTTAAACCATCACTGTGAGGACGTTTCTATACTGTCTTCACTGCTTCAGACTGTTGGAAGGTTATGACTGTGTTTTAGGGTTAAAGAGTATAAATATAACTATAAAAAGACAAAGATTTAGCGTCAGACTCACAATAGACAGTCTTTTAAAAAGGTTGAAAATCTTTACAGCAGAACCAGAGACATCGTCTCTTTTATCCCATCAAAACCTGGTGCCTACATCACCCACAATGCACCTGGAGCTTGTGGAGTGTGATGCTAGTGGCGGCTAATGTAGTCTGGAGCTGCTAGCCTAGCTACAGAGGTCTCACTTCTTTTTAACTCCACACACCCAGAATATCACTTCACGCTGTGACATCATCAGTGACATCATCAGCTCCCTCTGGAGACATGTGACTTCTTACACACCGAACACCTGGAAACACGCTGAGGTGGAAAATACCTGCAGTTCATTTCATCATCGACAGCAAACTCCACTCAAAAATGTTCACACACACACACACACACACACACACACACACACACTGAGAGCATGATGACATCACCAGAGGTCAGAGGTCATGGTGACGCTCAGTAAACCTCTGAGAGGCTGTAACCATCTGAGCCGATTACAAAGATTAATACTTCCTGTTAGTGTGTGTGTGTTGAATCAAACACACCCTGTCACCACCCGGTCTGCTGGAGATAAAAAAAATCAAACACACCCTGTCACCACCCGGTCTGCTGGAGATAAAAAAAATCAAACACACCCTGTCACCATCCGGTCTGCTGGATAAAAAAAAATTAAACACACACTGTTGCCACCCGGTCTGCTGGAGATAAAAAAAATCAAACACACCCTGTCACCATCCGGTCTGCTGGATAAAAAAAAATCAAACACACCCTGTCACCACCCGGTCTGCTGGAGATAAAAAAAATCAAACACACCCTGTCACCACCCGGTCTGCTGGAGATAAAAAAAATCAAACACACCCTGTCACCATCCGGTCTGCTGGATAAAAAAAAATCAAACACACCCTGTCACCACCCGGTCTGCTGGAGATAAAAAAAATCAAACACACCCTGTCACCATCCGGTCTGCTGGATAAAAAAAAATCAAACACACCCTGTCACCACCTGGTCAGAAGCCCGGGTGGTGACGGGTGTGTTTGATTGGTTGTCGCAGGAGCCCGGGTGGTGACGGGTGTGTTTGATTGGTTGTCGCAGGAGCCCGGGTGGTGACGGGTGTGTTTGATTGGTTGTCGCAGGAGCCCGGGTGGTGACGGGTGTGTTTGATTGGTTGTCGCAGGAGCCCGGGTGGTGATGGCGTGCAGGGATCTGACCCGGGCAGAGCAGGCAGCCGAGGAGATTCGGCGCTCGACAGGAAACGGGAACGTGGTGATCCGACACCTGGACCTCGCCTCGCTGTACTCCGTCAGACAGTTCGCCAAAGACTTCCTGGATAGTGAAGACCGACTGGACATCCTGATCAACAACGCAGGTACGCCTACCTGTCTGTCTGCTCACCTGTCTCTCTCTCTACCTGTCTGTCTGCTCACCTGTCTCTCTCTCTATCCGTCTGTCTGCTCACCTGTCTCTCTCTCTACCTGTCTGTCTGCTCACCTGTCTCTCTCTCTCCCTGTCTGTCTGCTCACCTGTCTCTCTCTATCTGTCTGTCTGCTCACCTGTCTCTCTCTCTACCTGTCTGTCTGCTCACCTGTCTCTCTCTCTCCCTGTCTGTCTGCTCACCTGTCTCTCTCTCTCCCTGTCTGTCTGCTCACCTGTCTCTCTCTACCTGTCTGTCTGCTCACCTGTCTCTCTCTACCTGTCTGTCTGCTCACCTGACTCTCTCTTTACCTGTCTGTCTGCTCACCTGTCTCTCTCTACCTGTCTGTCTGCTCACCTGTCTCTCTCTACCTGTCTGTCTGCTCACCTGTCTCTCTCTCTACCTGTCTGTCTGCTCACCTGTCTCTCTCTACCTGTCTGTCTGCTCACCTGTCTCTCTACCCGTCTGTCTGCTCACCTGTCTCTCTCTCTATCTGTCTGTCTGCTCACCTGTCTCTCTCTCTACCTGTCTGTCTGCTCACCTGTCTCTCTCTCTACCTGTCTGTCTGCTCACCTGTCTCTCTACCTGTCTGTCTGCTCACCTGTCTCTCTCTCTACCTGTCTGTCTGCTCACCTGTCTCTCTACCCGTCTGTCTGCTCACCTGTCTCTCTCTCTACCTGTCTGTCTGCTCACCTGTCTCTCTCTCTCTACCCGTCTGTCTGCTCACCTGTCTCTCTCTCTACCCGTCTGTCTGCTCACCTGACTCTCTCTCTACCTGTCTGTCTGCTCACCTGTCTCTCTCTACCTGTCTGTCTGCTCACCTGTCTCTCTCTCTACCTGTCTGTCTGCTCACCTGTCTCTCTCTCTCCCTGTCTGTCTGCTCACCTGTCTCTCTCTACCCGTCTGTCTGCTCACCTGTCTCTCTCTCCCTGTCTGTCTGCTCACCTGTCTCTCTCTCTACCTGTCTGTCTGCTCACCTGTCTCTATCTCTCCCTGTCTGTCTGCTCACCTGTCTCTCTCTCTACCCGTCTGTCTGCTCACCTGTCTCTCTCTCCACCCGTCTGTCTGCTCACCTGTCTCTCTCTCTACCTGTCTGTCTGCAGGGGTGATGATGTGTCCAAAATGGCTGACAGAGGATGGTTTTGAGACTCAGCTGGCTGTCAATCATCTGGGTCACTTCCTGCTGACCAACCTGCTGCTGCCGAAGCTGAAGAGCTCCGCCCCCAGCCGCGTGGTCACCGTGTCATCCATCGCCCACCGGGGAGGTACGACCTCTGACCTCTGACCTCTGTCACCTGTCACCTGTCGTCTCTGTGACGTTTGTCTCACAGTCTGATGTTTTCTTGTCAGGTCGCATCGACTTTGACGACCTTTTCTTCAGCCGGCGTCCGTACAGCTCGCTGGAGAGCTACAGGCAGAGCAAACTGGCCAACGTCCTGTTCGCCAGAGAGCTCGCACACCGCCTGCGAGATTCTGGCGTGTCGTCGTTCTGTCTCCACCCGGGTGTGATCCGGACCGAGCTGGGTCGTCACGTGCACGGCTGGTTCCCCCTGCTGGGGGCGCTGCTGAGCCTCCCCTCCTTCCTGCTCATGAAGACTCCCTGGCAGGGCAGCCAGACCACCGTGTACTGCGCCGTGACGCCCGGCCTGGAGGGACGCTCCGGACGCTACTTCAGGTAGGGGGGGGGGGGTTACAAACACACCTGCGAAGGAGAAATTCATCTCTTCTTCGTTACAGGTGTTTTTGTGATGATTCAGAGGAGGGAGGCGCAGTTTTCAGTGTCTTCCTGCAGAGCGCAGCGCGTGAAACCGCCGCCGTCCTCAGTCACCAACATGATGATGTTCACTGTCAGCGGAGAAAAGTGTGTCAGAGTACACAGCTTTTTGATTCAATTAGTTTCATTCATTCATTTGGAAGCATCTTAGATCTTCTGACAAAATGAAACTAGTTTACTGACCAACATTTCTGCTAAAATGTCTTCTGGTTAGTTCCTGCTGATCGCTGCTCCGCTCTGCTAACGTTAGCCGCTGGGTGATGACGTATGAAGTTTTCACAATATACTTCACGCCCGTCTCACAATGGTAATTATTTAGTCATTCAATTCAATGGTCCGCGCTGCAGACTGTCCGGGTGCTGCACTGCCTTCGCAGTTCAGTTCCGTCATTTTCGTTCCATCAACATCGTGTCATAAACTAACATTTAGGAAACCGATTTTTTACATGTATGAATCAATGCAGAATCATAGAAGATAAGAAAAGCAAATTCTTATGTGGATCGATTTTTTTCACCCACACTACTGTTCAGGAAAGCTATGCTAGCTAGCCAGGCTATGTTAGCTAGCCAGGCTACGTTAGCTAGCCAGGCTACGTTAGCTAGCCAGGCTACGTTAGCTTAGAAACAGAGAACCGTGCTTCAGGTCTGATCCTGTCAAAGTAAGAAAAGCTCAAAGCTGAAAAGTAATGAACAGAAAACAACAAATATGAGACCTGATGTCTGTAACTGACGCGGAGTTTGATCTTTCAGAGTGACTGGTCACGCGTCAGGACAACAACCAGTTTATTTG
>NC_089526.1:523265-533265 GCF_963924715.1 Thunnus thynnus | reverse complement strand
TCTGACCCCCCAGACCCCTCCAGATCCCCACCCCCCTCTGACCCCCCAGACCCCTCCAGATCCCCACCCCCCCACCCCCTCCAGACCAGATGCTGCAGCTGATAACCAACATCAGTCTGAGACCCTGATCTGATCTCAGAGCTGAAACACGCCGTCGCCCCGGATGCTGTTTTAAAGCCTCCAAACAATAATAATAATAATAATAATAATAATAATAATAATAATAATAATAATAATAATAATAATAATAATCCTTCAGTTATTGATTATTTTATTATCCTAAATGACAAATCAAATTTAAATATTGACAAACTGGATTGAACAGAGAAACTGTGAGTTTTAGTCGCAGCTGTTTGTCTCAATTATAATCAAACAGCCACTAACAACTATTATTATTGATGATTCATCTGTTCTGTTCCTGATTAACTGATCAATTGTTAAAGTTAATTGTTGGACTAAATATCTATTGATCTGTTCTTTGTCATAATTCAAAGATGAAAATGATGTTTTTAAACATGAGCTCGTTTCATTCGTCATCAAAAAGATTAAAAGAAAACAGGCAAATATACTTGATTTATTGATTAGTTGACCAACAGAAAATGAATTGACAACTATTTTGAGAATCAATTAATCGTTTTGAGTCATTTTTTAAGAAAAAGTCCACATTCTCTGATTCCAGCTTGTTAAATGTGAATATTTTCTGGTTTCTTTAGTCTCTGCTCAGCAACACTAGAATCCTTTATTAATGGATGAATGATGCTGGTTTTAATGGGTTATGTAGGTTTTTAATGGGTAAAACCTCCCTGAACTGGTTCAGACCTATAAGGTATAAATTTGGTCAGTTTTAAGAGTTTTGTGTCTCTTGAAAACATCTTAATACTTTATATTACATCTGTTTATTTATCCATTAAGTATCTCCTTAATATTCCATTAAAGCTTAACTTCAGAAGGAGGACTGTGTTTGTCCTCCATCACTTCCATTGTAAGGTCATTATGAAGGATCTTCTAATGGTCAGTATGAACAGCAGGAAACACTGCTTTAATGTTCATTTAATGACTGACTGTTGGTTTAAGACTGAGTTGAAAGAATGTGAACTGGTCCTTTAAGGTGTGAATTGATTGGTGGCTTCTTGTTATTTTGGTCCAACTTTGTATCACATCTGTTCATTTATTCATTAATAATCCCATTAATATGCCATTAAAACTACTAAATTAAAGCCTTATTAAAGGGTAAATTACTGGGACTTCATGGATTTATTGTTACTGCGTTATAATTTCTCTTCATCGGAACTGAGGCGTGTCCACGTACTTATGGCCACTTAGTGCGCGCCAGTAGGAGGCGCTGCGGGGCTGCCGAGGAGCCGCTGAGCCAGCGGGGAGTCTGGAGGAGGAGGAGGAGGAGGAGGAGGAGGAGGAGTAACCGGACACCGACTCACAGAGCGGCGGCTGGCCGGGTCAGAACGCAGCGGAGCCCGGCAGCAGCAGCAGAGAGCAGCGGGGCGGCGAGCAGAGTCACACCGAGGATCAGCAGCTGCGGAGCGGCGGAGCTGAGGCGGAGGCTCCGGTCCTCCCTGCCGGACTTTAACTGCTTTCATCCCGCCGGTCAGCGGCTCTTTGTGGGGACAGAACGGAGTTAACGTCGGTCCGCCGGCAGCATGAAGAAGAACAGCTCCGGGAGACGGGTGAGTGTTACCGGAACCGGGCCCGGCCGTGGCACCGGACCGGACCGGCGGCTCGTGTCGGTTTGAATCGTTAAGCCGGAGCGCGAGGAACAAAAGCCCGGGAGCAGTTCCAGGCTTTATTCTGAAGGCACCAACCAGCTGGATTAACACTCCACTTCCGCTTTTCGAAATAAGGGCGTCGCTAAAATATTCAATTAAAAATTAATTTAAATAATAATAATAACAATAATTTAATAAGTTTCAGATATTAAAGAGATTAATGACCTCTAATGACCTCTCAACATTACAAACACTGCTACACACACACACACACACACACACACACACACACACACACACACACACATCTTAATGTTTTATTAATGTTATTTTAGCTCGTCGATGCTTTGGTAATATTGTTGTTGTGACATTCAGAGAGAGAAGAGTGTTTCTGTTATATTTAATAACAGTTTAATGACGTTTCACTTTCAAATACATCAGAATCAGTTTTACTCAGATTACAAACATGGAAGCATTTACAGTCCTAGAAAATATAAGATATAAAATATATAATAAAAAGCAGCAGCTACAGATTAAATGATTAAATATTAAATAGAATAGAATGGGATGAATAAACAAAGTATTGATCAGGAGTAAACAGTGTATGCAGTGTGCATCATTTATAATAAGTAATACGTTGCATTAATGTAACGCAGCGTGTTGGATCCAGAACACTGATGTTAGAGGTTGTGGTTTGTCCATGTCAGCGGGTCCCGGGGCCTTATTGATAAGACCAGCTGCAGTCAGGAAGAATACATAACATTACATAACAAATACATGACCAATCAATAAATAAATGGTAAACAAATACGTAACAGAAACACTGACAGCATCATAATCGCTGCTCAGATCAATACTTCTGCAGTTATTGATGGATATTTATGTTGATCAGTTTCTATTGTTGAATGAATATTGTTTATCGGCTCCTCTAGGATTTATTGATACAGTTCATCTGGTTTATCTGCAGAGTTCAAGTTTAAAATAATGTGATTTTATTGATTTGGGACAAAAAAGATGAACTTTGAAAAATTAAATAGATAAAAAAAAACAAAGTAAAATGAAATACATGCAAATAATTAAATACATAGCCTATAAAATACATGAAATAAGAAATTAAACAAATCACCTTTAAAAAGTCTAATATATAATAAAAAATACTACATTAATATTTAGCCAAATTAATATTTATTAATAAAACTAGATATTGTGATATAAAATCTAAAGTTCTAATATATGAATGATGTATTTGAGTATACTATATTATGAATTCATTTATTTGTTTTAAATTTAATTAAATTTAAATTTATTTAATTTGCACTTTTCATTCATAGTGAAACTGCTGAATTAATAACACTGAACACAGAGAAAATAGTGATAAGTTACAGCATCATATTAGTATTTATTTATTAATTATTATTACTTTATTTAATAAGTAGTATGAAATAATATATTTATTTATGCAAATCCTGTAAAGAGACATTTAAAACTTTTTTTACAATAAAAAACAAAACAACAGACAGAAAATAAAAATACATTTGTGCCTCCTTCAACTATTCAGCTATTACAAATAATAATAATAATAATAATAGTGATAATAATAATAATAATAATAATAATAATAATAGTGATAATAATAATAATAATAATAGTGATAATAATAATAATAATAATAATAATAGTGATAATAATAATAATAATAATAATAATAATAATAATAATAATAATAATGGAGTTGCAGCTGCATTTTTTTTAAATGTGTGTTTGAATGTAAATTGAGGTTAAATAAAGTTATGTTGTATTTATATAGTTTATCATCAGAGTTATAAGCTTATTATTGAGTGTGATGGGAAATATTTTGACATTTTTCTATAAAAACATTTATTTATTTAAGTTTCAAGTTTATTTTCTTTATATTGCACTTTAAAAGAAAACATGTTTTGCACAAAAGTTGAGTCAAACTTTAGAAATGAATAAAACCATTAAAACCAGGAAACATCTGATCAAAAAATAAATGATGGAGACCCACAGTTGACCCTCTTGGAGTCTGGAATCTGGAGTCTGGAGTTTGGAGGTTGGAGTCTGGAGGTTGGAGTCTGACTCCAACCTCCAGACTCCAACCAAGTCTGGAGGTTGGAGGTTGGAGGGGGGAGGTTGGAGTCTGGAGTCTGGAGGTTGGAGGGGGGAGGTTGGAGTCTGGAGGTTGGAGGGGGGAGGTTGGAGTCTGGAGGTTGGAGGGGGGAGGTTGGAGGTTGGAGTCTGGAATTTGGAGTCTGGAGGTTGGAGTCTGGAGGTTGGAGGGGGGAGGTTGGAGTCTGGAGGTTGGAAGGGGGAGGTTGGAGGTTGGAGTCTGGAGTTTGGAGGTTGGAGGGGGGAGGTTGGAGTCTGGAGGTTGGAAGGGGGAGGTTGGAGTCTGGAGGTTGGAAGGGGGAGGTTGGAGTCTGGAGGTTGGAGTCTGGAGGTTGGAGTCTGGAGGTTGGAGGGGGGAGGTTGGAGGTTGGAGTCTGGAGGTTGGAGGTTGGAGTCTGGAGGTTGGAGGGGGGAGGTTGGAGTCTGGAGGTTGGAGGTTGGAGTCTGGAATTTGGAGTCTGGAGGTTGGAGGTTGGAGTCTGGAGGTTGGAGGGGGGAGGTTGGAGTCTGGAGGTTGGAAGGGGGAGGTTGGAGGTTGGAGTCTGGAGTTTGGAGGTTGGAGTCTGGAGGTTGGAGTCTGGAGGTTGGAGTCTGGAGGTTGGAGGGGGGAGGTTGGAGGTTGGAGTCTGGAGGTTGGAGGTTGGAGTCTGGAGGTTGGAGGGGGGAGGTTGGAGTCTGGAGGTTGGAGGGGGGAGGTTGGAGGTTTGAGCCTGGAAGTTGGAGGTTGGAGGGGGGAGGTTGGAGTCTGGAGGTTGGAGGGGGGAGGTTGGAGTCTGGAGGTTGGAGGGGGGAGGTTGGAGGTTGGAGTCTGGAGGTTGGAGGTTGGAGTCTGGAGGTTGGAGGTTGGAGTCTGGAAGTTGGAGTCTGGAGGTTGGAGGTTGGAGTCTGGAGGTTGGAGGGGGGAGGTTGGAGTCTGGAGTCTGGAGGGGGGAGGTTGGAGGTTGGAGTCTGGAGGTTGGAGGTTGGAGTCTGGAGGTTGGAGGTTGGAGGGGGGAGGTTGGAGTCTGGAGGTTGGAGGGGGGAGGTTGGAGTCTGGAGGTTGGAGGTTGGAGTCTGGAGGTTGGAGGTTGGAGTCTGGAGGTTGGAGTTTGGAGTCTGGAGGTTGGAGGGGGGAGTCTGGAGTCTGGAGGTTGGGGGGGGGGGGGAGTCTGGAGGTTGGAGGTTGGAGTCTGGAGGTTGGAGGGGGGAGTCTGGAGTCTGGAGGTTGGGGGGGGGGGGGTCTGGAGGTTGGAGGTTGGAGTCTGGAGGTTGGAGGGGGGAGTCTGGAGTCTGGAGGTTGGAGGGGGGAGTCTGGAGTCTGGAGGGGGGAGGTTGGAGTCTGGAGGTTGGAGGTTGGAGTCTGGAGGTTGGAGGTTGGAGGGGGGAGTCTGGAGTCTGGAGGGGGGGGGGTTCCTCAGGTGGTCGGAGACGCTGAAGCTGCAGGAATGTGAGTGAATCTGCATGATAACAGACTGAGACTTCTGCGTGTGAATGAAGCTGCTTTTATTCTGCACTTCAACAACATCAACAGTGTTTTCAGATCTTTATCTTCATCTGGAGACGCTTTTCATTTCACTCTGGAACAGATTCACTGCTGAGCTTCATGTTTCACCCGTCTGAGGTTTAAATGACGACAGACTCAGTATTTATTTATTCATTTTATTTCATGATTATTTATTTCATCTTAACTTTATTCGTATTAATGTTGCTCATTTCTTTATTAATTTAGTTTGTCGTTAATTTAGTTTATTTAAACTTCAGTTGTTTAAAATCCAGTTTAGTTAAATGTATTTTTTATTTTTACTATTTACACTTTTCAAAATTAAATATTTCTTTTTATTCATGATGTTTATCTCGTCATTAATTTAGTTCTTAGTTATTTAAACTACTGTTTTGTAAAAATCTAGTTTAGTCAAATGCATTATTTATTTTTTTGTATATCAGTATTTTTATTTGACCTCATTATTTGTAAAGTCTCGTCTCACCTGATGAATCTGCAGCAACCTGGACGACAAACTTTTATTATTATTTTATTATTTTATTATTTTATTATTTTATTATTTTATTATATTCATGTTATTTTTTATTCTCAGCTGAAATAAAACTGAACTTTTTGTGAATTTAGTAAAAACTAAACTCAAGTTCCCTTGTCCCGATGTGTTGTGAGTGAATAACGGTTTAATGCAGTGATCAGCTGTTCACTTGCTCTGACAGCTTCCTGTTTCCTGTTTCCTGTGGTCAGGGCCCGCAGGACTCGGCGCCGCAGCACGCGCAGCCTGATAAGGTCGGCTGGATCCGGAAGTTCTGCGGGAGAGGGATCTTCAGAGAGATCTGGAAGAACCGCTTTGTGGTGCTGAGGGGAGACCAGCTGTTCGTCTGCGAGAAGGAGGTGAGTCAGAGGGGGGCGTGGCCTCCAGGTGACTAATTATAGATTGATTATTGGTGCTGATCAGCAGCAGTCGTATCAGAGACAGATATCTGACTGCTGTCACCTCGTTAAAACGACCTTTAATTATCGCTGCTGTAACGAGGTGTCAGACAGTGATGCTCCACATGATGTGAGAGACAGACAGCGTTGTCATGGAGACGGACCGCATGCAGAGTGTCTGTAGGATTGTTCCAGCTGTGTGATGTCATCACTCCTGGTTAACTTCGTTAACAGTCTGAACAGAGGAGCTGAGCGACGGATGACGACAGTAATCAATGAATCATTTTCAGATGTTCTGTGGTTTCGTTATATTTTGGGACTTTTGATCAAGAATCATTTTTGGGTGTTTGGTGTTAAACGAGGAACCAAATAATCAATTAAACTGAAAGATAATCAACAAATAAATCAATGTTGAGAATAACTGTTAGTTATGTCCTTATTATTACAGAAGTACATCAGAGTACTTGTGAGTACTGTGTGTAGTATTTATTAGAAGCGTTTCTCAGAGTTCTGTTGTTGTTTTGGTTCTGACTGGAAACAGAAAGTTTCTTCTCCACTTTCTAAACTGACGTTCTGCAGGAGTCGAGTTTCAGTCTCCACTGAGCTGCAGACACACAGAGAGCTCCAGTTTCACTGCTGTACCTCACACAGAGCGGAACATCCTCATAGAACCTTTATCATATACAGAACATCCTCATAGAACCTTTATCATATACAGAACATCCTCATAGAACCTTTATCATATACGGAACATCCTCATAGAACCTTTATCATATACGGAACATCCTCATAGAACCTTTATCATATACGGAACATCCTCATAGAACCTTTATTAAACACAGAACATCCTCATAGAACCTTTATCATATACGGAACATCCTCATAGAACCTTTATCATATACGGAACATCCTCATAGAACCTTTATTATATACGGAACATCCTCATAGAACCTTTATCATATACGGAACATCCTCATAGAACCTTTATCATATACGGAACATCCTCATAGAACCTTTATCATATACGGAACATCCTCATAGAACCTTTATCATATACGGAACATCCTCATAGAACCTTTATCATATACGGAACATCCTCATAGAACCTTTATCATATACGGAACATCCTCATAGAACCTTTATCATATACAGAACATCCTCATAGAACCTTTATTATATACGGAACATCCTCATAGAACCTTTATCTTATACAGAACATCCTCATAGAACCTTTATCATATACGGAACATCCTCATAGAACCTTTATTATATACAGAACATCCTCATAGAACCTTTATCATATACAGAACATCCTCATAGAACCTTTATCATATACAGAACATCCTCATAGAACCTTTATTATATACAGAACATCCTCATAGAACCTTTATCTTATACAGAACATCCTCATAGAACCTTTATTATATACAGAACATCCTCATAGAACCTTTATCATATACGGAACATCCTCATAGAAGCTTTATCTTATACAGAATGTCCCAATAGAACCCTTATATTATACAGAAGGTCCTGTTTGAACCTTTATTAACTACACATCTTCCTACTAGAACATTTATCAACTGTAGAACATCCCTCTAGAACCCTTCTCTAAATAACATCATGTTAGAACCCGTCAAACGAAGCATCCTGCTCGAACCTTTATTAACTACAAGAAGCTCTGTTTGAACAAGTTTTACTACTGAATATCCTGCTAGAACCTTTTTTCACAACAAAACATCCTGTTAGAACCTTCATAAACCAATTATTGCCATGTAGAACATGTATAAACTACAGTTAGCTAGATCAACAGGGAACGTCCTCTAGCCTCTGTACCCAGTCAGTGTGTGAATGTGTGTGAATGGCTGAATGTGATTCGTAGTGTAAAAGTGCTTCGAGTGGTCGGAAGACTAGAAAGGCGCTATACAAGTACAGTCCGTTTACCATTTACCATCTTCGTAGAACCTTTTTTGAAATTTTTTGAAATCCTGTTAGAACCTTAATTATGGGAACATCTGTTAAACATCGCACATTCTGTTAGGAAGCTAGGCTAGCAGTTTCCCCCTTTTTTCCAGTCTCTGTGCTAAGCTAGGCTAACCCCGTCCTGTAACGGACATTCAGAGATGAAACTAATATCCATCTGGAACATGTGACTCTGGAGACAACCAGAGGATTTACTGAAGTGTTCCTTTAAAGCTAAATAAGGTTTAATAGAAAGAACAGAGGCTCCAGGATGCTTCCTTGAGGGACGCCACGTTATTACAGACAGAGAACAAGACAGTTCATTGACTATTAAACCAGACGGATGAACAGGTTCAAATCAGGTCATGATTTTTTTTACAGAACAGTTTCTTTCTGAAACAGAAACTGACTTTGTGGTGATGGTGAAAATGTCACATCTCTAAAATATCCGTGAGAAAAGCTGATGATGATCTCAGTGTCATGAAGTAATTCAAGTTTGAGAACAAGCTAAAGTTTTGTTAAAAGGATTCATGAAACAACAATAATTCACACTCGGAGCGTTCTGGAGGTTCTAAAAGAAGTTCAGAGTGAACAGGACGTTGTGTTTATGTTTGCGGTCCGTCATCTATCTAAACGTCAGCTGAAGTCGCAGCAGATCCAGTAACATGCTAGTTAGCTCAGTTAGCTCAGTTAGCTCAGTTAGCTCACACTCTCTTTCACACCTTATTTTCTGCTTTTTTTGCTCACTTATAACCTGAAAACTGTGTATGATACATAACGTTATACACGTTATTTACAGTTTTTTGTAAGATATGAATACATTTGCATATTTAATGAGATATTCTTGAAAAATATGTGGTTTATATCTAATAGTTTTAATATTTCCAAGACAATTGATGCTTCAAATCCTGTGTAGATACTTACTGATTAATATGATTTAGGGCTGCAACTACTATATTTTTTTCACTATTGATTAATCTGCTGATCGTTTTCTTAATTCATTGATTAATTGTTCAGTCAAGTCAGTTTATTTATTGAGCACATTAAAAAAACAGCCAAAGTGTTTTACAGACACAGACAGTAGTTGTGAGGATCAAGTATAGAATCAAATCAATAAAAATTAAAAGTTAAATCCTAAAAACACAACAGTAATAATGAGCCGAGTGTGACTTCATGTTAAGTGTGAACAGGCTGAAGGTGAGTTTTATCAGTTGAGGGGATCTAATGAGCCAATCAGAAGATTAGTTCTGTTTTGTGTCGTCTGATCAATAATCCAGAACTCAAAGATATTCAGTTGATCATAATTAACAATTAGGAAACTGAAACCAGATCATTTGTTTGTATGTTTGCTTGAAAAATGACCATATTGATTAATGGATTGATTAATGGATTGATTAATGGATTGATTAATGGATGAAAACAGATAATTCATCAGCAACGGTTTTGATAATCGATTAATTGTTTTTTAAGCAACGATTTCAGATATTTGTTGCTTCCTGCTCGTCTAGTTGGAGGATTTGCTGCTTATGTTTTTATATCATTGTTAATGTGATATTTGGATATTTTGCTGTTGGTCGGATAAAACCAGACAGTTGAAGAGGAAACGACTCAGCAACCGTTTACAGAACAAACTCCACTCAAAGGTCAACACGCCGTCTATTGAACACTGATCAGCTGCTGATCAGCTCTGTATGATGACATGAAGGTCGTGTGTGTGTTGGAGCGCAGTGACTCGTTGGTGGTCAGCTGATTTATTTCTGTTGTTTCTAGCAGGATGATGTGATGC
>NC_089526.1:508265-518265 GCF_963924715.1 Thunnus thynnus | reverse complement strand
CAAGAAGAACCACAGCAAGTTCAGACTGCAGCGCTGCAGCATGCCGGGCAACACGGTACACCTGTCTGTCTGCACGCACACCTGTCTGTCTGCACGCACACCTGTCTGTCTGCACACACACCTGTCTGTCTGCACGCACACCTGTCTGTCTGCACACACACCTGTCTGCACACACACCTGTCTGTCTGCACACACACCTGTCTGTCTGCACACACACCTGTCTGTCTGCACGCACACCTGTCTGTCTGCACACACACCTGTCTGCACGCACACCTGTCTGTCTGCACGCACACCTGTCTGTCTGCACACACACCTGTCTGTCTGCACACACCTGTCTGCACACACACCTGTCTGTCTGCACACACACCTGTCTGTCTGCACACACACCTGTCTGCACGCACACCTGTCTGTCTGCACACACACCTGTCTGTCTGCACACACACCTGTCTGTCTGCACACACACCTGTCTGCACGCACACCTGTCTGTCTGCACGCACACCTGTCTGTCTGCACACACACCTGTCTGTCTGCACGCACACCTGTCTGCACGCACACCTGTCTGTCTGCACGCACACCTGTCTGTCTGCACACACACCTGTCTGTCTGCACACACCTGTCTGCACACACACCTGTCTGTCTGCACACACACCTGTCTGTCTGCACACACACCTGTCTGCACGCACACCTGTCTGTCTGCACACACACCTGTCTGTCTGCACACACACCTGTCTGCACACACACCTGTCTGTCTGCACACACACCTGTCTGTCTGCACACACACCTGTCTGTCCGCACACACACCTGTCTGCACACACACCTGTCTGCACGCACACACACCTGTCTGTCTGCACACACACCTGTCTGTCTGCACACACACCTGTCTGCACGCACACACACCTGTCTGCACGCACACCTGTCTGCACACACACCTGTCTGCACACACACCTGTCTGCATGCACACCTGTCTGTCTGCACACACACCTGTCTGCACGCACACCTGTCTGCACACACACCTGTCTGCATGCACACCTGTCTGCATGCACACCTGTCTGCACACACACCTGTCTGCACGCACACCTGTCTGCACGCACACCTGTCTGCATGCACACCTGTCTGCACACACACCTGTCTGCACACACACCTGTCTGCACACACACCTGTCTGCATGCACACCTGTCTGTCTGCACACACACCTGTCTGTCTGCACACACACCTGTCTGCACACACACCTGTCTGCACGCACACCTGTCTGCACACACACCTGTCTGCATGCACACCTGTCTGTCTGCACACACACCTGTCTGTCTGCACACACACCGCTGTAGAAAGACAGGTGATATCAGCTGTTCCTCTGACAGAAACACTTCTTACATTAATAAATAAAAATGAAGGTGTATTGAGTCACATGACCAGCAGGTGCAGGGTTCAGGTGTAGCTGCCTGAGCGTGTCGACTGTACAGGAAGTAGAGCCGCGCCGCTCCGGGCAGCGTTCAGTCCGTTTCTGTATAACTGACACGGAGCTGCTATGGAAACGCCTCCAACAGCTGTTTGTCCATCAACACCGACACTAACGAGCTTTTTAACGAGCTTCTCAGTTACTTTAAACAGTTTGTGAGATTTCTTCATATTAATAATAAAGTATCTGTAATACTGCAGTACTGTAATACTGCAGTACTGTAATACTGCAGTACTGTAATACTGCAGTACTGCAGAAACACACTACTGTTTATTCACACATACGTATGTTGATCGTTATTGCACGGCTTTGTTGAATACTGGATTCTGATTGGTCAGTTACTGCATCGTACGGTCTGTTATTTGTGGATAGCAGACTGTTGCTATGGACGCAGTTCTGATCACAGACTCTAGACGACGTCCAATCGTATCAATCTGTTTACTGTCAGCTGTTAATATTCACTAAACAGTCGTGGTGATCTGCACCTTTAAGCTGGTGTGAAACACACACCCCCACGTTCCCGTGGCAACAGCTGACTGACTGTAAACACAGGTGGAAATTCTGCTTTATAACACTTTCCTCGACAGCAACACACACACACACACACACACACACACACACACACACACACACACACACACACACACTCAGCAGATATCTGCAGGCCGTCCCACAAATACCCAGAATAGCCTGAGGGTGGGGGGGGGGGGGGGGGGGGGGGGGGGGGGGGGGGGGGATCGGGTGTCCTGCTGTCTGGGTGGTAGCTTCTGTTACACACACACACACACACACACACACACACTAACACACACACACACACACACCCGACCATCTGGTGAATCCGTCTCCCGCTGTGTGTGTGTGTGTTAGTGTGTGTGTGTGTGTGTGTGTGTGTGTGTGTGTTCTGTGCTGTGATTGGTTAAACTGTGTGATGTCAGCATTTCCATCCGATCGTTGTTGGACTGAACACCTGAAACCTGATCAGGAGGTTTTCTGTTGTTGAACTAGACACTAAAATATAATCAGGATAAGAATAAATATTATTATGTTAACATCTGATCAATTAACTGTAGATTTGATCTTTGTTAAAACATGCTAACAGCTAAAGAAATATACCAATAACAGTTTGACAACAAGCTAAAAGATGCTTCCAAGGAAGAAACAATCTAATTAAGAGTCAACATCTTACAAAATGCTAAAAGAAGCTAACAACAAATAAACAATCTAATAACAGGTTTACAGCAGGTTAAAACAAGATATAAACTACAGAAGTAAAAACCAAACTACAACAAGGTAACGACTGTTGAGCAACAAGCTACAACATGCTAACAACAGAGAGACTGTCCAAAAACAAGTTAACAACATACTAGATCAAAAATTAACAAGACAACAACCCAAAAACTGACAATTAACAAACTAAAATAAACTAAAATAACGTCAAAAAGCAGCTGATACTGGTGTCAAACCAGTGTGATTCACTGATTCAGTAATAAACACATCAGCACACCGAAACACTCAAACAGACACTAACAAACACTACTTGTGTGTTTTGTGTTGCAGGCTCCGAACCTGATCTTCCTGGCTGTCAGTCCCGAGGAGAAAGAGTCCTGGATCAACGTCCTGAACGCCGCCATCACACGAGCCAAAAACAAGATCCTGGATGAGGTACGGAGATGAACAGAGTCCTGTATGTGGACTCCTGATGGTCACATGTCCACTGACGTCCAGAACAAAGACGGGCGGGGTTTAAAGTATTATCCTGGTTTCAGATGGAGTTCCCCAGGGCTCGATCCTGGGTCCCTTATTGTTCATATCACTCGGTTTGGAAAACATCCCGAGTACAGTCTTGCTATATAAAAATTAAAATAGTATTTTTCTATAAGTGTTATTCTGTATTTTCTTGTTGTCAGTAAATCCCATGCGCCTACTGAAACCATCCGTCTTCTCCACCCTGTGGCTCTCAGGTTCCTCTCATTGGTTTAAAAACTCCTCACAAACACGTAGTTTCATTTTTAAACTAAACCTGCAAACATATAATACTTTAGTCCAAAGACTGACCAACGCAGCTGATTGGGAAGTTGGTAGCATTTGTTATTAGCTCCGTTCCTGCTTGTTTCAATAATTACTGTATATAAACATTATTTGTGAGTTGCTGCTGTTAGTCCGTCCCAGCTGACTGGGAATCTGGGACCATTTGTTGAACTGGAAAATGTTATAATGACTGTATATAAAGTTCCGTCTCTCAATACTTTCCTCCTTCTATCATCTGTGGCTCTCAGCTCAGAGCTCATTGGTTCCTGCTGAATATGTAAATCCTTACAAACAGCTCACAGATATACTTTTATGTTTATAAAGTCTCAGTAACTTTCTGAAACAGCTGACTGCTGTTTTTTAACAAACAAACAGGAGGAATTAGTGCCTTTGTTGGGGACTATTCTCAGCGTGTTTCTGTCAGCAGGACAGTGTCTGTTAGACTGAATCAAAATAAACGAGTGTTTGTGTCTCACTGACACGTTTTAAGAGTTTTGGACAACAACAGAGGAAGAAGATCGTCCATCAGTTCACTGCTGGTGAGATTTGTTGACTAGAAGAAGAATCGAGTATCACAATGTTTTAAAATGTGTGCAGTCACTTTAACTCGTGGTTAGTTTCACCACTCAGTAAACTGAAGCATCAGTACTGTTGCTATGGTAACCTGCAGTTAAACACACCCTCAGTTGCAACTGACAGCAGAGGTGAAAGTGTTTGAGGTGTGCACGTGTGCGGTGTTCGTCCTGCAGTTATTTCAGTGACAGCAGGAAGTGTGTTGTGTTGTGTTGTGTGTGCTGGTTCACATTCAGTCAACAAGCTTCGCCTTTTCCACCAATCAATACTCTGATCAATATTCTGATCAATACTCCCTCTCTCACACACATCATGTTCCAGACTGAAGGAACGCCTCTCGTGAACTCGTGTCACATTCATGTCATATTGACATTACAGTCGTGTCCTGGAAAAGTTTTATTATATAATTTGAAACACAGTTATGTAACTTCACGGCCTCAGTAGTGACGATCAGGTTCAATATTATGTTTTTTAATATCTTAAATATTTATTCAGACTCTACTGATGAGTCGAAGGTTCAACTGGAGAATAAACCAGAAACAGGAAGATCTGAACTCTCACTGAGTAAAACTTTACAAGTTTTATGAACTACTGATTTATCTCAATAAACAGCAGGTTTGGTTTCAGAAGTAGGGAGTTATATATATATATATATAGGGTTCGATACCGGGTCCCTTATTGTTTATATCAAACCCTGACAACATGAATGTTTTATAAATCTCAGCTGTCGGTGTGTTGATGTTTCAGGTGACAGTAGAAGACGCTCAACTGTCTCATCTGACTCGAGATCGAGTGAAGATTCCTCACAACCGCCGGCTGCCGACCAGAGGTCACCTGCTGGCTGTGGTCAGTCTGATCCTTCATCACCTCCTCATCCTCCTCCAACATCAGCTCCTCTTTCACCTTTATCATATAATGTCCATATTTTAATTACAGGAGTTGAAGTATTTTGCTGAGATATTATAACAGTAAACTGCAGATATCTGCAGAAGATGTTTTGGCTGCTAAAAGCTCATTTCAAGATTTCAACCTATGACATGTAGACATCTTTAAAAACATTTTATCAGCAGCTGCCTTTTGAAGTAATAAGTGAACATTTCAGTTGTGAAGAATGAAAGAGAACTTAAACGGTGACATCGTGAAATTAAAATTGGATCATATTCAGTCATAAACTTCATATCTGTTAATTCTTACAGTACAAACTGAACTGTAGACTTTATTTGGAGGTTTCATTCAATTTAATGGCTAAACCAGCTGAAGTGTTGCTGCTCAGAGTGAAAGTGGAGGTGATGATAATTTCCTGTTATAATAAGTTACACTAATCGATTCTGACAAGGTGAAAACATCAATAACTTTTTTCCAAATCAGAGAAAATCAGGAAAAATTATTTGATTTTTGAAACAATACAAAGTGAATAAAGACAGAACTGAACTACTTTATTGACATGATAATGAAAAGTTAGATTACAGTCAAATATAAATTTCTGGTGCCAGAATTAAGAGTTTAATGACCTGAAGAGGATTATATCTGAGTTTGTTGAATTGGAGGAAGTTATTAGATTCTAACATGTGACATCAGTCAAACTGCTGATGGTTTTTATCTCATCTTACAGATATATAAAGTTGTGAATCATCTGCATAGAGGAGAAAATAGACGTTTCGATAAAATGTCATTCGGCCAAGTGGAAGCATGTAGATACAAAATAAGCGGGAACTAGGACAGAGCCTTGAGGTACTCCACAGTTCAGAGGGCCAGCAGTAAACTGTCTGTTGGAGACAGAGGACATAAACTCCTACAATCTCTCTTAAGGTGTGTTCAGACAGAAAGCAAAGCAAATCATACTGCTAGACTGCAACAAACAGGCAATACACCAACTGTACAGATGTTAGCTGTATGCTAGCTAGCAACAATGAGAATGGGTGTGTTTGCATTCAGTTCAGCCTCTGACTGAACTCAAAACTCCAGTTATTTCTTTTATTACCCTTCAGTTTCTCTCGTCTCTGAAAGTTTATTAAGCAGTTCAAGTTAAAACACTTGATTCACTCTCCACCAGGCAAATTCATGTCTAATTGCATCTTTCCATTGACTTTGTATTTAAAATTCGCTTTGCATTCTGTCTTCACACACAGGCGACTGATTAAGATACTGTGATCTAATCAGTCTGAAACATCTGGACACGTTCTCTGGTTCACAGATGTTTCACTGGTTTGGTAGTTGTGTCAGTAGATGACCAGACTCCTCCTCTTGTTTCCAGGCATCCACCTCCACCTCAGATGGGATGCTGACTCTGGATCTGATCCAGGAGGAGGACGCTCCGTCTCCTCACGGGGCCGAAGGCGTCAGGGTTGACCTGGACCACCTCACCCCGGACTGTCCCAGATCCAAAACCGATGGTGCCCTCTCCACCAGGACCAACGAGGCTTCTGGGAAATCCAATAGCCTTCCCCGTCAGGTGCCGGTGGTGTGGGAGCGTACGGGCCCCACCCAAACCCCGCAGCCGCAGAAACGCTTGACGTCAGCGGAGAAAAACCGCTGCGCCTCCATGGACGAAATCCTGTCGCACTCTGAAACAAAAGCCACAAAGAACCGGGCGGCGATGTCCCGTTCAACGGCCTCGACGCCGACCGGCACAACGGCGCCCGTCAACCAGCTGCAGGAGCTCATCAGCCAGAAGCTGGAGAAGACAGAGCGGCTGCTGACGGAGGTGCGGCGGGAGGCTGACGGGGAGGCCGGGAAGGTGAAGGGGAAGGAGTCGGCTGAAGCATCGAGAGCCGAAGCTGAGAGACTCCTGAAGGAGGCAGCGGCAGCCTGGGGCCAGGCCCGGGAGGTGCTGGAGGAGGTGAAGGAGCTCAGGGAGCTGTACCGACAACTGGACTCCACCTCCCCGCTCACCCCCTCTACCAGCACCAACAAAACCCAGACCGCAAGAGCCTGATGTGAGCGGCAGGGTACTGACTCACTCTGGTACAAACCGGCTCTGACCGGTCCGGTCCGGCCCGAGCGGGAAGCAGAACACAGTGCAGACTTCAGTTGCTGCAAACTGGACGAACTCATTTTAAATTATTTGGAAACATTCAGGTTTTGATTTTCAGCTGTCAGGAGGAACCGGGACTGTCCTGCTGACAGACGCGGCTCGCTGCCTAGAAACTCCCTTCCTTACAAAACCAACATGTTGGACAAATTCAACTTGAGGCATGTCCTGAAGTATGTCTCCAGGCTCCGAGAGGTCTCTGTTCGTTTGCACAAAAACAAAAAATCTCTTGTTGAAATTCATGAAAACGTGCCAAGAGGAGAGTTCAGAGATGAAAACCCTGTGGATCTTTTATCTCATCTGTCTTTCAGTCCACAGTCTTTGCTTTGGATCATTTTACTTTGCTATAACTTTTCCTTTGGAATATTTACAAGTTGGGAGACGTGTTTTTGAATCTTCTAGAAATCTAAACAAGATGAAGTTTTATACAGCTGGACATGAAGAAGGAACTGTTGACGGTACGAATGCAGGGTAATTATGAAGCAGGATTTTTAACCGGCGGCCTTTGGATGATGTGGAGTTTGAAGGTGAAGAGGTGGAAGTCTCCTCTGAATGTGACGGTCTGTGAGCAGCTTCGGTTCAGAGCTGCAGGATTCTGATCACCTTGATTATTGATTGCTGATTGTCATCAATCACCTGGAGAAAACCTTTTTGTTTTTCTGCATCTCAGAGCACTTTGGCATCTGACTAACAGGTTCATTTTATTCAACTACTCTGGACATTTTATATAATATAAAAAGTTTCAGTAGCAACTAATCAGATGATTGTCAGAAGCAGAAACTGCTGATTGAAACCTGAAACGCCCTAAAAACCCAAACGTACCACAAGTCTTCTGATAGGTGCAGGTTGTGATAAGACCCAAGAAAGATGCAGGAAATTATTGGTTTATAACACAACAGACAACAGTAACGTTAGCGAAGTCAGCTAAAACCTGATCAAACCCCAGAGTTTGAGTGAAGGTCTCGTCAGATTATCTAACCTCCTTCTTTCTGACGGCAGAATCACGAGAAGCTGCGTCAGACAAACAGAAAATTACATCCACGTTCATAGGGTGTAGAACTCACACGAAGGCTTTCGTCCAGCTGTTTGTCTACGTTCTATGAACTTGTTTGAAGCTTACTGAGGCCTTCAAACTCTCTGGGGAAGCTAAGCACACTTCCTGTTTAACCTGTTTCTCTCTTGACAAATGTCTCTCACAGATTTAGATTCAAACTTGTCAACAAAAGAAGTGTTTTTAAAGATGGACACTATGGAAGACATTTGTTATTATCAGAGTCAAAGAAGGAACTTTAAGTTTGGGTGTAAAATGAAATCAGGTCCAATCGTCCTTGGGTTTGTTGGAGTCCACTTGGGCTCAGATTCGATATTTTTCAGACTTGTCAGGGTCCATTTTCTGTTAGATTTCTCCAGATTGTGTCTTTTTTAATGTACTGATCCATCCTGAGTTTAGGAAAGTCACAGATCCATTTTGGGTCACGTACTATTTTTTGGACATTTGAAGACTCAAGGATGACCAGACGCTATGCACACTGCGTGAAAAAGCAACAGCAGCTTCCATTCTTCAAACTGTCCAGAAACTGTCGACATATTCATCTTCTTCTTCCTCTTCCTCTTCTTTGAGAATGTGAATGTTTTCTGTGACACACCGGAGGCTGCAGCAGGTGGCGGTGAACCAGCGGCCTCCAGTCTCAGCTGGAAACCTCCGTGACTCAGGTGTAAATATTTGTCGAGAACTGGATTCTGATTCTCACACTGTTCACTTTGAAACCTTCGATCCTCATAAAAGCTGAAACGTACTCAGCGTGAGAACACGACTGATAACGCCGAACACCGAGTCTGTGATTGTTCGTCTCTACAGATCAGGACTTGCTGCTCGAGCAGTTACAGAAAAACAAAAAGTAAAGTCGGACTTAAAATACAGTTAATATATGACATAACATTAAATTAGAATGAAAACAATGAAAAGAAGACAACAGCTGGCTAACAAGCAAGATTCTCATTAACAGGGAAATTATGCTAACATGAGTTAGCAAGACAGCTAATTTTAGCTGATTCATTGTGTATAAATTCATAATCTGGTGGTTCAAAGCTGTTTTCAGTCATTTCCAACAGCCTGAAACTGTGTTGCTGATTAGCTAAGTGAGCTAATAGAGAGCTAATATTAATAAGCAATTATTAGCTCGCTAGCTAGAGTTAATACAGGAAACCAAGGATGCTGCTGTACTGCTAATGCTAAGCTGTGACTGTTGTGTCAGAGTTTCTGTGAATTACGGTTAGCTAACATTGAACTTTTTACATCAGCAGCTACATTTCAGGAAGTGGAACTGACTGTTGAAAAAGTTTTTATTAAGTAGAAACTAAGTGTTAGCTTTGAGCTAGCTAGCTAGCTAACCTGTCCTTCATCCACAGCTGACTGATATATAGTGTTAAATTTTAAATGAAAATAAAAAACATTATGAAATACTCACATGAATAAATTCTGTGAAATAAATAAACCAATAAATAAGTTTACATGAAATAAAACTTTCACTGAGAAAAGCATAATTTGAAAAAAATTACTAATAAAATAAAAATGAACTCAAATAAAACTTATTTTGAAAATGATTAAATAATATTTTATAATAATGAGTTTTAATTTCACTAATAGTTGATGGTATATTTAGCTACAAACGTGAGAGATCAGGAAATATTCAAAGAAAACAGTGTTGGACCACTTTGTTTTTATCTGGTCTTGAATATCATTTTGCACATAATCATAAATAAATATGTGAATTTCTCGTATGAAGCTTTTCTTTTTACGGTGAAAATAAAAACAATAGTTGAAAATCAAAATTATGAGAAACTAAAACAAAACTGTTGGACTGTTTTACTTCATATTTCATAACTTTAAAAGTCAACGTTTTACTTTC
>NC_089526.1:478265-503265 GCF_963924715.1 Thunnus thynnus | reverse complement strand
GCCGTTAGCGACGCATCTGACTGAATATGAAGCTCTGTGATTGGCTGCTTCTTGCTGAAATGCACCCTGGGAGTCGTAGTTTACTTCTAGCCTGAAACCTTTGAGCTTTTACTAAAGAAGCAGATATTTGACATGTTGAGTCTTTTATTGATCAGCTTCATCTGTGCAGCTCGTCATCATTTAACGATCGATCTTCATCGTTTCTTCAGACCTGACGGTGTTCGAGGACGGAAACGTTCTGATGTTTGTTCAGTATTTAATCATCTGTTTGTTTGATAAACAACAGAAAACAAGTGGAATGAAATTAAATGACTTAACGAGCAGACGCAGCACTGACAGTTATTGATACCTGATCAGAGCGTGTGATCAATAAACAGGAAGTGTGAAACATGTGTGAACTCGTTTAGAAAATGTTTGAATAATAAAGATTATCTTCACAGTGACGACCAATCAGATTCTGCGCAGCGTCGCCCCCCCGCTGGCACACTGAGCTGTCTGTCAGCTGAGTATTGATCTGTATTGATCAGCTGATCATGTGATCAGTATTCAGTCAGCAGAGAAATGATCCTGAACCTGAACTCAGCGTCCTGTTTCCTGTCTCTCTGCGGCTCTGAGGGGTCAAAGGTCAGGGGAAGATGAGGGGGCGGGGTCAGGTGTTACAGTGTGTGAAGATGGTTAAACTACTCGTCGTCTTCGTCTCCATCATCACCTTCATCATCTGCGTCTCTCTTCCTCTTCTCCCCCCGAACACCGTCCTCATCTGAGAGACAGACAGGTAGAGAGAGAGAGACAGGTAGAGAGACAAGTAGAGAGAGAGAGACAGGTAGAGAGAGAGAGAGACAGGTAGAGAGAGAGAGACAGGTAGAGAGAGAGAGAGACAGGCAGAGAGAGAGAGACAGGTAGAGAGACAGGTAGAGAGAGAGAGACAGGCAGAGAGAGAGAGACAGGTAGAGAGACAGGTAGAGAGAGAGAGACAGGCAGAGAGACAGGTAGAGAGAGAGAGAGACAGGCAGAGAGAGAGAGACAGGTAGAGAGACAGGTAGAGAGAGAGAGACAGGTAGAGAGACAGGCAGAGAGAGAGAGACAGGTAGAGAGACAGGTAGAGAGAGAGAGAGACAGGCAGAGAGAGAGAGACAGGTAGAGAGAGAGACAGGTAGAGAGAGAGACAGGCAGAGAGAGAGAGACAGGTAGAGAGAGAGAGATAAGTAGAGGGAGAGAGAGAGAGAGACAGGTAGAGAGAGAGAGATAAGTAGAGGGAGAGAGAGAGAGAGACAGGTAGCGAGAGAGAGACAGGCAGAGAGAGAGAGACAGGTAGAGAGAGAGAGATAAGTAGAGGGAGAGAGAGACAGGTAGAGAGAGAGAGAGACAGGTAGAGAGAGAGAGATAAGTAGAGGGAGAGAGAGAGAGAGACAGGTAGAGAGAGAGAGATAAGTAGAGGGAGAGAGAGACAGGTAGAGAGAGAGAGACAGGTAGAGAGAGAGAGAGACAGGTAGAGAGAGAGAGAGACAGGTAGAGAGAGAGAGAGACAGGTAGAGAGAGAGAGAGACAGGTAGAGAGAGAGAGACAGGTAGAGAGACAAGTAGAGAAATGTTTTGAATGTTTAAAACATCTTTATTTATCTCGTCATCAGATCAACAAGCATTAAAAAACAACAACAACAGATTGAGCCCAGCATGCGTCCAAAGCAGAGCTCCTCCTCATCAATGGAGACAAAACAGTCCAGATCATTCATCAACCTGTAATAGTTGTGATCAATTTTCATTCTGCTTGTTATCATTCTGATCAGTACGGTGATAACATCAAAGTCCAAAGAACCATTTATCTTGTTGTAGAGAGAGAGAGACAGGTAGAGAGACAGGCGGAGAGAGAGACAGGTAGAGATAGAGAGAGTTGTTACAGGATCCAGCTGTTATAGGATCCAGCTGTTATATGATCCAGCTGTTATAGGATCCAGCTGTTATAGGATCCAGCTGTTATAGGATCCAGCTGTTATAGGATCCAGCTGTTATAGGATCCAGCTGTTATAGGATCCAGCTGTTATAGGATCCAGCTGTTAACAGCTGCTTCTGGACCAGCTGAAGACAAATTATTCAGTAAAGTTTCAGACGTCAGTTTAAAAACTTTCAGTCGGTTTTTTAAAGTTCGAACATTATTATTATAGTTATTGTTGTTGTTGTTGTTATTATTATTATTTTGTTATTCTTGTTGTTGTTATTACAGTTTAATGATGATCGAGCAGTTCCACCTGCTGAGGAAGATCATGTAACAGGATCAAAAGCTCCAGAACAGTGATCAAATATGACCTGTGGTAACTTATGAAGCGATGACATCATCTATAAATATCTTTATATTTGAGGACTTTATGGTAAACATGTATGTTTGTGGGTCAGCGGCTCTAACGCGGCTGCAGGATCAAAACTCTGATTAAACACAAACCTCCATCTTCCTCTTCCTCCTCCTCGTCGTCCTCTTCCTCTTCCACATAGTCTCCATCATCTTCTTCATCCTGAGAGGAGACAACAGCGCCGCTCAGTGGTCACAACCAGGAACTTCATCACAAACACCAGCAGGTCTGATTTAAACCACACGACTCACCTGGATGCCGTCCTTCATCAGGTACGACAGGCCCACCTCATCCTCGTCTCCTTCAGAGCCTTCATCTTCATCATCATCCTCATCCTCGTCATCCTCGTCGTCGTCTCCGGGTGGACCGGCTTCATCGTCATCGTCTGGAACACGACGCCACCACACGCAGTGTTTAATGTCACATGTTAAAAAAATAAACTCACCTCTGATCACTTCCTGCTTTCTGATTTACAGAAACTCAAACAACAAACCACACTGATCAGATCCATCAGACTGATCAGATCCATCAGACTGATCAGATCCATCAGTCTGATCAGATCCATCAGACTGATCAGATCCATCAGACTGATCAGATCCATCAGTCTGATCAGATCTGTCACAGTGTTACTGTGTGTGTTACAGAGGTGTGTGTGTGTGTGTGTGTTACAGAGGGGTGTGTGTGTGTGTGTGTTACAGAGGTGTGTGTGTGTGTTACAGAGGTGTGTGTGTGTGTTACAGAGGTGTGTGTGTGTGTGTTACAGAGGTGTGTGTGTGTGTGTGTGTTACAGAGGTGTGTGTGTGTGTTACAGAGGTGTGTGTGTGTGTTACAGAGGTGTGTGTGTGTGTGTGTGTTACAGAGGTGTGTGTGTGTGTTACAGAGGTGTGTGTGTGTGTGTGTTACAGAGGTGTGTGTGTGTGTTACAGAGGTGTGTGTGTGTGTGACAGAGGTGTGTGTGTGTGTGTGTGTTACAGAGGTGTGTGTGTGTGTTACAAAGGTGTGTGTGTGTGTGTGTTACAGAGGTGTGTGTGTGTGTTACAGAGGTGTGTGTGTGTGTGTTACAGAGGTGTGTGTGTGTGTGACAGAGGTGTGTGTGTGTGTGTGTGTTACAGAGGTGTGTATGTGTGTGACAGAGGTGTGTGTGTGTGTTACAGAGGTGTGTGTGTGTGTGTGTGTTACAGAGGTGTGTGTGTGTGTGTGTGTGTGTGTGTGTGTGTTACAGAGGTGTGTATGTGTGTTACAGAGGTGTGTGTGTGTGTTACAGAGGTGTGTGTGTGTGTGTTACAGAGGTGTGTGTGTGTGTGACAGAGGTGTGTGTGTGTGTGTGTGTTACAGAGGTGTGTATGTGTGTGACAGAGGTGTGTGTGTGTGTTACAGAGGTGTGTGTGTGTGTGTGTGTTACAGAGGTGTGTATGTGTGTGACAGAGGTGTGTGTGTGTGTTACAGAGGTGTGTGTGTGTGTGTGTGTTACAGAGGTGTGTGTGTGTGTGTGACAGAGGTGTGTGTGTGTGTGACAGAGGTGTGTGTGTGTGTGTGACAGAGGTGTGTGTGTGTGTTACAGAGGTGTGTGTGTGTTACAGAGGTGTGTGTGTGTGTGTGTGTTACAGAGGTGTGTGTGTGTGTGTGTGTGTGTGTGACAGAGGTGTGTGTGTGTGTGTGTGTGACAGAGGTGTGTGTGTTACAGAGGTGTGTGTGTGTGTGACAGAGGTGTGTGTGTGTGTGTGTGTGTGTGTGTGTGTGTGTGTGTTACAGAGGTGTGTGTGTGTGTGTTACAGAGGTGTGTGTGTGTGTGTGTGTGTGTGTGTGTGTGTGTGTTACAGAGGTGTGTGTGTGTTACAGAGGTGTGTGTGTGTGTGTGTGTGTGTGTGTGTGTGTGTTACAGAGGTCTGTGTGTGTGTGTGTGTGTGTGTGTGTGTGTGTGTGTGTGTGTGTGTGTGTGTTACAGAGGTGTGTGTGTGTGTGTGTGTGTGTGTGTGTGTGTGTGTGTGTGTTACAGAGGTGTGTGTGTGTGTGTGTGTGTGTGTTACAGAGGTGTGTGTGTGTGTGTGTGTGTGTGTGTGTGTTCTGTGTGTGTTACCGTTGTCGTTCTCGGAGTCGGGCACCTCGTTGTCCTCCTGGTCGTATCCGTCCAGGTAGGTGAGTTGCGGCAGCAGCTCGAACACGCTCTCTCTGTACTCGTCCAGCGTGGTGACCTCACAGCTGTACAGGTCCAGGCTCGTCAGGTTCTTCAGGTTCTGCTGCAGAACAACAAGAGCAGAGAGAACCGGTCTGAGGGGCAACACCACACACACACACACATTTACACTCATCTCATTAAATATTCTGCAGCTGATGGAACATTTCAACCATCATCTCACTTCTTCACCGCGGCTGCAGCAGTGTTTCACATTCCTTCCCTTTCAGAATAAAAGCCTGTTTCTTCTTCTCTGTGCAGTTTGTTCTAAAAGTTTCTCTGAACTCACCTTAAATCTCAGTTTAACACCTGAACGTACCTGCAGGATTGATCTAATTTAACTCATTTGGAGCCAATCGTGGTCCAGTATGCAAATTAAACAAGTGTGATGTGGAGACGTGAAGCCTCCAGTGCATTAAAATGTCTGCAGGAGATCTTCAAGTTACGCTGATTACATCAAAATAACATCAAAATGTGAACGTGTGTGACACACACTCAGGCTGCTAGCTGCTAATGCTAATGCTAGCTGCTAATGCTAGCTGCTGCTGATGCTAGCTGCTAATGCTAGCTGCTGCTGATGCTAATGCTAGCTGCTGCTGATGCTAGCTGCTAATGCTAGCTGCTGCTGATGCTAATGCTAGCTGCTGCTGATGCTAATGCTAGCTGCTGCTGACTGTGTTTGTGTCTGTCTGACGTTGTAACTTGAGTCCTGCAGCAGACACGGTGATGACAGGCTGACAGAGACGCTGTTTGTCTAAAAATATGAACATTTAGGAACAGAAAAGTCAAGAAATGCACTGAAAAGAAGAACAGACAGAGAAAGCTTCAAAACTAGTAGAACAAGGAGAGAAAATATCAGCAAATTTATGAAGAAACATTTTTGAACGTTCTTATTAATTGTCTTGAATGTTATTGTTGGCAAAACTTGATTAACTTTATTATCAGTTCAGATCTATCAGAACTCCCTTCAGCAGTTCACACACTGATGTGTTTTAAAACAGGAAGAGTCAGACTAACCTGTCGATCACTGCCTGTTCTCAGAATCAAAGGGCTCTAACGTGATAAGATGTTGGTGTTTTATATGTAGTATGACTTTAAGGGCGTCTCTTATTATGACCAATAAAACTTGACAGTATATCAGTTTTAATGATGTAAAGACTGCAGAAGCTGATGTTTGGTTTCCAGGTTCATCTGTTATTGATTATCTTCACATCTTCACTTTCAGCATCATTTATCAGAAGATTTTTGTTTATGATCTGAATCTGACAATAATAACTTCACCACTTTCCTCCTGGAAACAGAATCCATCTCCATCAAAACAAAGAAGAGAAACAGGACGTGTAAACAGCAGGAAGTGTCTCCGTGGAAACGGACTCACCAGAACCTCGATGGTGCTCAGCTCCTTGATCTTGTTGCCACTCAGGTTCAGGTACGTCAAGTTGGGACATTTCTCCGCCAGCGTGTCCAAACCTCCTGAGATGGTGTTATCACTCACCTCCAACTGCAACACAAAGCACACCACCGACAGCTCACACAGCTGTTTGCGTGAATACATTTCAAACAGTGTTGCATTGTGGGAACAGGAAGCGGGCACTGACCTTGCGTAGTTTGGGCAGTGAGGGCAGTTTGGAGAGTGAGGTGAGGCCGATGTTCACCATGCTGAGGATCTCCAGCTCCGAGTACTCGTCTGTCAGACCTTCAACCTCCCCGTCACTGGAGCGACAGTTATCCACCACCAGCTCCGCCACCTCAACGACACAGAACACGCCATCATGTAACATATAACACGCCATCATGTAGCATATAACACGCCATCATGTAGCATATAACACGCCATCATATAGCAACATATAACACGCCATCATGTAACATATAACACGCCATCATGTAACATATAACACGCCATCATGTAACATATAACACGCCATCATGTAACATATAACACGCCATCATGTAACATATAACACGCAATCATGTAGCATATAACGCGCCATCATGTAACATATAACACGCCATCATGTAGCATATAACACGCCATCATGTAGCATATAACACGCAATCATGTAGCATATAACGCGCCATCATGTAACATAACGCGCCATCATGTAGCAACAACAACATAAAACACGCCATCATGTAACATATAACACGCCATCATGTAGCAACATAAAACACGCCATCATGTAACATATAACACGCCATCATGTAGTAACATATAACGCGCCATCATGTAACAACATATAACACGCCATCATGTAACATAACACGCCATCATGTAACATATAACATGCCATCATGTAACATATAACACGCCATCATGTAACATATAACGCGCCATCATGTAACATATAACACGCCATCATGTAGCAACATATAACAAGCCATCATGTAACATATAACACGCCATCATGTAACATATAACACGCAATCATGTAGCATATAACGCGCCATCATGTAACACATAACGCGCCATCATGTAACATAACGCGCCATCATGTAGCAACAACAACATAAAACAGGCCATCATGTAACATATAACACGCCATCATGTAGCAACATAAAACACGCCATCATGTAACAACATATAACACGCCATCATGTAACATAACACGCCATCATGTAACATATAACATGCCATCATGTAACATATAACACGCCATCATGTAACATATAACGCGCCATCATGTAACATATAACACGCCATCATGTAGCAACATATAACAAGCCATCATGTAACATATAACACGCCATCATGTAACATATAACACGCCATCATGTAGTAACATATAACGCGCCATCATGTAACAACATATAACACGCCATCATGTAACATAACACGCCATCATGTAACATATAACACTCCATCATGTAGCAACATAAAACACGCCATCATGTAGTAACATATAACGCGACATCATGTAACAACATATAACACGCCATCATGTAACATAACACGCCATCATGTAACATATAACATGCCATCATGTAACATATAACACGCCATCATGTAACATATAACGCGCCATCATGTAACATATAACGCGCCATCATGTAACATATAACACGCAATCATGTAGCATATAACGCGCCATCATGTAACACATAACGCGCCATCATGTAACATAACGCGCCATCATGTAGCAACAACAACATAAAACACGCCATCATGTAACATATAACACGCCATCATGTAGCAACATAAAACACGCCATCATGTAGTAACATATAACGCGCCATCATGTAACAACATATAACACGCCATCATGTAACATAACACGCCATCATGTAACATATAACATGCCATCATGTAACATATAACACGCCATCATGTAACATAACACGCCATCATGTAACATATAACACGCCATCATGTAACATATAACACGCCATCATGTAACATATAACACACCATCATGTAACATATAACGCGCCATCATGTAACATATAACACGCCATCATGTAGCAACAACAACATAAAACACGCCATCATGTAACAACAACAACATAAAACACGCCATCATGTAGCAACAACATAAAACACGCCATCATGTAGCAACAACATAAAACACGCCATCATGTAACATATAACACGCCATCATGTAACATATAACACGCCATCATGTAACATATAACACGCCATCATGTAACAACAACAACATAAAACACGCCATCATGTAACATATAACACGCCATCATGTAACATATAACACGCCATCATGTAACATATAACATGCCATCATGTAACATATAACACGCCATCATGTAACATAACACGCCATCATGTAACATATAACACGCCATCATGTAACATATAACACGCCATCATGTAACATATAACACACCATCATGTAACATATAACGCGCCATCATGTAACATATAACACGCCATCATGTAGCAACAACAACATAAAACACGCCATCATGTAACAACAACAACATAAAACACGCCATCATGTAGCAACAACATAAAACACGCCATCATGTAACATATAACACGCCATCATGTAACATATAACACGCCATCATGTAACATATAACACGCCATCATGTAACAACAACAACATAAAACACGCCATCATGTAACAACAACATAAAACACACCATCATGTAACAACAACAACATAAAACACGCCATCATGTAACAACAACATAAAACACGCCATCATGTAGCAACAACATAAAACACGCCATCATGTAACAACAACATAAAACACGCCATCATGTAGCAACAACATAAAACACGCCATCATGTAGCAACACCAACATAAAACACGCCATCATGTAGCAACAACAACATAAAACACGCCATCATGTAGCAACAACAACATAAAACACGCCATCATGTAACAACAACAACATAAAACACGCCATCATGTAGCAACAACAACATAAAACACGCCATCATGTAACAACACCAACATAAAACACGCCATCATGTAGCAACAACAACATAAAACACGCCATCATGTAACAACAACAACATATAACACGCCATCATGTAACAACAACAACATAAAACACACCATCATGTAGCAACATATAACAAGCCATCATGTAACATAACACGCCATCATGTAACATATAACACGCCATCATGTAGCAACATATAACAAGCCATCATGTAACATAACACGCCATCATGTAACATATAACACGCCATCATGTAACATAACACGCCATCATGTAACATATAACACGCCATCATGTAACATATAACGCGCCATCATGTAACATATAACACGCCATCATGTAGCAACAACAACATAAAACACGCCATCATGTAACAACAACAACATAAAACACGCCATCATGTAGCAACAACATAAAACACGCCATCATGTAGCAACAACATATAACACGCCATCATGTAGCAACACCAACATAAAACACGCCATCATGTAGCAACAACAACATAAAACACGCCATCATGTAGCAACACCAACATAAAACATGCCATCATGTAACAACAACATAAAACACGCCATCATGTAACAACAACAACATAAAACACGCCATCATGTAACACCAACATAAAACACGCCATCATGTAGCAACATATAACAAGCCATCATGTAACATAACACGCCATCATGTAACATAACACGCCATCATGTAACATATAACACGCCATCATGTAACAACAACATAAAACACACCATCATGTAACAACAACATAAAACACGCCATCATGTAGCAACACCAACATAAAACACGCCATCATGTAACAACAACATAAAACACGCCATCATGTAACAACAACAACATAAAACACGCCATCATGTAACAACAACAACATAAAACACGCCATCATGTAACAACAACAACATAAAACACACCATCATGTAGCAACAACAACATAAAACATGCCATCATGTAACAACAACATAAAACACGCCATCATGTAACAACAACATAAAACATGCCATCATGTAACAACAACATAAAACACGCCATCATGTAACAACAACATAAAACATGCCATCATGTAACAACAACATAAAACACGCCATCATGTAGCAACACCAACATAAAACACGCCATCATGTAACAACATAAAACACGCCATCATGTAACAACACCAACATAAAACACGCCATCATGTAGCAACAACATAAAACATGCCATCATGTAACAACAACATATAACACGCCATCATGTAACAACACCAACATAAAACACGCCATCATGTAACAACAACAACATAAAACACGCCATCATGTAGCAACAACATAAAACACACCATCATGTAGCAACACCAACATAAAACACGCCATCATGTAACAACAACAACATAAAACATGCCATCATGTAACAACAACATAAAACACACCATCATGTAGCAACACCAACATAAAACACGCCATCATGTAACAACAACATAAAACACGCCATCATGTAACAACAACAACATAAAACACGCCATCATGTAACAACAACATAAAACACGCCATCATGTAACAACAACAACATAAAACACGCCATCATGTAACAACATATATCACGCCATCATGTAACAACATAAAACACGCCATCATGTAGCAACAACACAGAACACGCCATCATGTAACAACATAAAACACGCCATCATGTAGCAACAACACAGAACACGCCATCATGTAACATATAACACGCCATCATGTAACATATAACACGCCATCATGTAACATAAAACACGCCATCATGTTGCAACATATATCACGCCATCATGTAACAACAACATAAGACACGCCATCATGTAACAACATATAACACGCCATCATGTAACAACAACATAAAACACGCCATCATGTAACAACATATAACACGCCATCATGTAACAACATATAACACGCCATCATGTAACAACATATAACACGCCATCAAGTAACAACAACATAGCACACGCCATCATGTAACAACATATATCACGCCATCATGTGGCAACAACATATAACACGCCATCATGTGGCAACAACATATAACACGCCATCATGTAACAACAACATATAACACGCCATCATGTAACAACATAAAACACGCCATCATGTAACAACAACAACATAAAACACGCCATCATGTAGCAACAACATAAAACACGCCATCATGTAGCAACAACATAAAACACGCCATCATGTAGCAACAACATATAACACGCCATCATGTAGCAACACCAACATAAAACACGCCATCATGTAGCAACAACAACATAAAACACGCCATCATGTAGCAACACCAACATAAAACATGCCATCATGTAACAACAACATAAAACACGCCATCATGTAACAACAACAACATAAAACACGCCATCATGTAACACCAACATAAAACACGCCATCATGTAGCAACATATAACAAGCCATCATGTAACATAACACGCCATCATGTAACATAACACGCCATCATGTAACATATAACACGCCATCATGTAACAACAACATAAAACACACCATCATGTAACAACAACAACATAAAACACACCATCATGTAACAACAACAACATAAAACACGCCATCATGTAGCAACACCAACATAAAACACGCCATCATGTAACAACAACATAAAACACGCCATCATGTAACAACAACAACATAAAACACGCCATCATGTAACAACAACAACATAAAACACGCCATCATGTAACAACACCAACATAAAACACGCCATCATGTAACAACAACAACATAAAACACGCCATCATGTAACAACAACAACATAAAACACACCATCATGTAGCAACAACAACATAAAACATGCCATCATGTAACAACAACATAAAACACGCCATCATGTAACAACAACATAAAACATGCCATCATGTAACAACAACATAAAACACGCCATCATGTAACAACAACATAAAACATGCCATCATGTAACAACAACATAAAACACGCCATCATGTAGCAACACCAACATAAAACACGCCATCATGTAACAACATAAAACACGCCATCATGTAACAACACCAACATAAAACACGCCATCATGTAGCAACAACAACATAAAACATGCCATCATGTAACAACAACATATAACACGCCATCATGTAACAACACCAACATAAAACACGCCATCATGTAACAACAACAACATAAAACACGCCATCATGTAGCAACAACATAAAACACACCATCATGTAGCAACACCAACATAAAACACGCCATCATGTAACAACAACAACATAAAACATGCCATCATGTAACAACAACATAAAACACACCATCATGTAGCAACACCAACATAAAACACGCCATCATGTAACAACAACATAAAACACGCCATCATGTAACAACAACAACATAAAACACGCCATCATGTAACAACAACATAAAACACACCATCATGTAGCAACAACAACATAAAACACGCCATCATGTAACAACAACAACATAAAACACGCCATCATGTAACAACAACATAAAACACGCCATCATGTAACAACAACAACATAAAACACGCCATCATGTAACAACATATATCACGCCATCATGTAACAACATAAAACACGCCATCATGTAGCAACAACACAGAACACGCCATCATGTAACAACATAAAACACGCCATCATGTAGCAACAACACAGAACACGCCATCATGTAACATATAACACGCCATCATGTAACATATAACACGCCATCATGTAACATAAAACACGCCATCATGTTGCAACATATATCACGCCATCATGTAACAACAACATAAGACACGCCATCATGTAACAACATATAACACGCCATCATGTAACAACAACATAAAACACGCCATCATGTAACAACATATAACACGCCATCATGTAACAACATATAACACGCCATCATGTAACAACATATAACACGCCATCAAGTAACAACAACATAGCACACGCCATCATGTAACAACATATAACACGCCATCAAGTAACAACAACATAGCACACGCCATCATGTAACAACATATATCACGCCATCATGTGGCAACAACATATAACACGCCATCATGTGGCAACAACATATAACACGCCATCATGTAACAACAACATATAACACGCCATCATGTAACAACATATAACACGCCATCATGTAACAACAACATATAACACGCCATCATGTAACAACATATAACACGCCATCATGTAACAACAACATATAACACGCCATCATGTAACAACATATAACACGCCATCATGTGGCAACAACATAACACGCCATCATGTGGCAACAACATATAACACGCCATCATGTAACAACAACATATAACACGCCATCATGTGGCAACAACAACATATAACACGCCATCATGTAACAACAACAACATATATCACGCCATCATGTGGCAACAACATATAACACGCCATCATGTGGCAACAACATATAACACGCCATCATGTAACAACAACAACATATAACACGCCATCATGTAACAACAACAACATATAACACGCCATCATGTGGCAACAACATATAACACGCCATCATGTAACAACAACAACATATAACACGCCATCATGTAACAACAACAACATATAACACACCATCATGTGGCAACAACAACATATAACACGCCATCATGTAACAACAACATATAACACGCCATCATGTGGCAACAACATATATCACGCCATCATGTAACAACATATAACACGCCATCATGTAACAACATATATCACGCCATCATGTAACAACATATAACACGCCATCATGTAACAACATATATCACGCCATCATGTGGCAACAACATATAACACGCCATCATGTGGCAACAACATATAACACGCCATCATGTAGCATCATATATCACGCCATCATATAACACGCCATCATGTAGCATGCAGGCTGTCTGCCCGTCTTGTATTTTCAGGTTTCTGTATCTGCAGGTTTATTGAGCCACAGATCAAAGTTGGGTTTTGTTTTAATCGCAGATTATTAAAACTGAAAAACATGTGAACTTCGATAACTGACTCATGATCACAAACAGAAAATTCTGTGTTTGTCTGGTTGGTTGACTGTATTCGTTTAATCTGGTGGGATATGTTTCCATGTTTACTACGGTCAGATTTATTTAAACCTTATTTATGAAACAGAAAAACACGATGATAAACCTGACTTACTGAAATAAGTCTGGCTTAACGAGTAACCTTGCTTTCTGACCCTTCAGAAGAAAACTGCCCAGATATTAAGTATCTGCACAGTTTTTGTTTTGCTGTTGCAGCACTATCTGAAATAAAATAATGGGAACTACAAGTCTAAACTTTAATGTGAGCAGGTTGACAGCAATACAGAAGAGCTGTGTGGGAGATAAAACCCTTTTAAACACAGTGATCAGGCTTCTCTCCCCCATCACGGAGTGACTCCTCTCAGCTCAGATACTCTTTGGTGACCCGCCACACAGCCAGCAGCTGCTCCTCTCTGCCTCCGCTTTGTCGCTTTAAACGTGTCATATCGGAGTAATTATGGAAACAAACTGACCGGATAAGAACCGTTTCATTAAACCAAACTGCTGCTGTGGAAACGTTTCTCCAGACTTCATCACAATAACATCTTTTCTCGCGTCATTAAGTACTTTGTTGAATCGGCTAAACATTGAATTGCGTGTTTATTTTTTTTTTTTACGGATTTGCGGGTTTCTTTCACCGAACACCCAAACACAGCAGGGTGGGCGGGAACAGCAGGGTGAACAAGTCTAAACTTACCAATTAGTGGAAAACAAGCGATGTTAGTTTGATTATGTGTCGGCCGAATGGAGCAGCAGCACCTGGCGAACACGGAAAACACTTTAAATGGTGTTGTGGCATAAAACAACGTTGGCCTCCAGCCGAGTCCCCTTAAACCTGGGATTGATGAACGGAGTCTGGCTGAACGCGCCGTTAGATTGTATGATTGGTGGAAAACTACTTTACCTCGCAGGTTAAATAGCAGCCTGCTCGGCCGCGCGGTGACCCGGGAGAGTTTAAACATGTAACCAAGACCAAATATTCATAGAGACGTGTTTTTAACAACCGCGCATCCGCACCGACCCCCGGTCAGCTCACCCCGAGCCCGGCTGTGTTATGACGGCTGGGCGCCAGGTTAGCTTGTTAGCCTGGATGCTAGCTGCGGGAGGCTCGCGCGAGGCTCCACGGAGCCCCATGAGCGAGAACTCAGCGCGAGAGACGCTGCGCGCGGCGGGCGGGATCCTCCGGAGACGGACCGGACGGACCGGAGGAGCCGCCTCCATGTTGGAGCTGCGATCAAGTGGTTTTGTGGGTCAAAATGTCGGAACCGAACCGCAGCGGAGACATTTTGCAGTTCGAGCGGAGAAACTTGACGTCTGACTGTTTTCAGCACCGTCATGTCGGTCGAATCTGCATCCTTCATAAATACATGAAAGTCCGCGCTGTTGTAGTTACACACCTCCGCGGGTTTCCTGTTCCTCAGCTCCAGGCTGATCCTCTTCTTCATCTCCATGTCGAACACAGAAAAAACAAAGTATAACAAAGCAAAACTGAAAATAAAACAGATATACTGAGGCACGCGCTCACAGATGGACGCCAGGCGATAACTAAACCTCCATGTTCGCTCGCGCCCGTCCTCCGCTGGCAGGCCACGCCCCCTTCATGATGAATATTCATATATTTTCAGATTCTGTCCTCCTATTGGTCCGATGACGCGCCACTCACCGAGTCCCTCCCCCATTCGCTTATTATGCAAGACTCTTTTCTACTATTGGCTGGAATTACAAAGGCGGTACTTTGCTGTAACCAATAAGAAGGCGGACTTGAAACATTTAAACGTTACACACTCCCTGTTTTTGTCCTCGTTGGCGCCATATTTTACTGATAGCTTCACGTTCGCTCCGACATTCATTCATAAAGGTAAAACTACAACACTAAAGACAAAAACATTGAAACTACTCTTATGTATATGATTATGTCAGATAACATTTGCCATTACATGCAAAGTTTTGTTTTTTCTCCAACAAAAATACAAACACAAAATAAGATCTTGCAAACACGTCTAACAAACACGTAACAGACAAATATACAAATATATGTTTAGAGACTAGAAAGAGAAAAAAGAAAAGGTTGGTACAGTGTTGTAATCTTGGATAATATTATTGTAAACAGCAGACTCAACCGGTTTGTTTTAGGCTGCCATTCCTTAACAAGTTTGTCTGCAGACTAAATCTAATCTCCAATTTAAGAAGAAGATTATGTTTGATCAGGTGTTTAAAGGAAGGAGGAGCGGATTGTGTCCAGTTAAGCAGAATGAATCTTCTGGCTAATATTCAGTTGTTTTAAAAAGTGAGTCACCTTCAGACTGGATACCAAACAGTGCTGTGAGAAGGTTTGTCTGTACTGGTTTCTTCAAAATACTTGATAAAGCATTAAAGATGGAGAACCAGAACATATTGGCTGATGTTGCAGGTGTCTGGATATCTTTGAGGGATGTAGTCTTTGGACCACCTTGACCTGAATTCAACTAGTACATATAGGCCGTACATATTGAGTGTATTCTTGAAAGTATTTTTGACCAAATTTCACCTGTGATCTCTAAGTTCAGGTCATGTTGCCATACCAACAGCTGTACTTTGTAGAGTTGATGGCTCTGTATGCCAAACAGATAAAATGCCTTTAAGAGAAGAGCTGTGGGCAATAATGGATGGATGGATTGAGACCCAATGACGGATTTGCAATTATAAAAAACAATGTGTCCTTGGTTTATCAAATTTAGCTGCTAGCTCCTTGAATAAAGCACAAACAGATGATATATGGAGATTTTTGAATGATTGAATACCTTTACTATACCAGCCATAGAAAGAATCATCATGAAGGGAAGAACAAAATATGTATTTTATATGTTATATATGTTTTAATATTCAATGTTTTTTCTGTTGATCAGTGTAAAAAAATCCACATTAAATCTCCTTTTATTCCATGTTGTAAAACAAGAAAACATGAAAACTTTTGAGAAGGGTGAATATGCTTTGTACAGGAACTGTATATCTGAATATACATAATAAATAACATGAGGGGTCATTCTGTGATGATCTACTTTTAGTTATCTCAATATGTCTTCCATCACTGCAACACAAACATCTGATGTGAAGGTGATAAAAAAGAAGTGAATGCAGAGACTTATGGGGATGTAAATAATTAAACATTAGCAGTAGAAATCCAGGTTCCATCCCCGTGAACAGCCACAGTGCCTCTGAGCAAAGCGTCGAGCTGCCGTCTCAGTTTCATCATCAGGAAGGAAGAAAAGCTTCAGATTGATCTTTTATCAGAAACGTTTCATTTGAAAAAAACATCAGATGTTACAGAGTTGAAGACACTTTCAGTATAATAATGTAAAATGTGATAAAAGTCTGAAAGAAAAAAACAACAACAACTGATGACAGAATAAATAATCTGACATTTCAGAGAGGAGCTGAATCACAAAGGAAACAGGGAATGATGTCATTAAGAGAAGGAAATGCATCTTTGGTAGATAATCAATAAAAATAAATAAACTGTCAAAAACATGTTAAAGATGTACATTTTAAAGTTATCCATCTGTTAAAGGGTCAGTTCACCCAAACTACAAAAATATATTTGATATTTTCTGTCCAGTGGTGCAGACTCAGTGCTGCAGGTGAGACAAAAACTTTTGTTTTGCAAAGAGTTTTGTTGTGATTTAAAATTTAAACAGGTTTTACAAGTAACCAGCGTAAAGCTGAACGTCACAGAAACACAGAAACTCTGATGGATAATAAAGAAGAATGAAACGGGTCCCAGGACTGATCCCTGAGGAACTCCACAGGCCACAGAAACACTAATAACTATTACATTAATAATGTGATAAAGATAAATGTGCGTTTTGTTTAAGAAGTGAGTCACTCCGTCTTCTCCTGCAGGTGTTGAAGTGATGTGAAGCCAATGAGCCTTCAGGTATTTGCCTGAATTTTGTCAAAAAAATCTTGTTGAAATAAAGTAGAAATATATTTTTTATTGAATATAATAACAATTATAATAATAACAATGATACTAATAATAATAATAATACAGAATGTTGAAAGATAAAAATCTGAAAACCAAACAAATTAAATAAACAAATAAAACTGTGTAGATATCAGTGGGGGGAGGAGAGAACATTTGTTTTTTTAGATGAACTGACCCTTTAATGTGAGATACTGGACGCTGGTATCCATGGAAACACATTTGAATAACTGGAGGGAAGCGATGCTGTGATTGGCTGATTGTCTGAGGCCTGTGTAAACCGACCAATGAGCTGCGGTGTGTTTGTTTCACCTGTCTGGAGGAGGACGGGGTGGGCGGAGCTTATGAATCTCGATGGTGTCAGGTGTCGTATCCATCACAGAGATGTTACAGCTCCGTCTTCTCTGTTTTCAGCTGTAGACGAATCCTCTACTGCGATTGGCTGTCCAGTGAGCTAAACCCAGCCCACCTGCAGCCCACAGGTCATGGATCGTCCTGATGAGGTAACGCACACCTGTGTGTCAGAGCGCGTGTTCCCGCGGCGGCAGCGTGTGCAGCACCTGGTCGAGCAGCTGCAGCGCTCGGTGCAGGTGAACCTCCAACCAGCAGGGCGTGTCCTTAATGCTCTGCCGCGGGTAGTCACACCCCCAACCTTTAACGAAGCTCAGGCGCACGATACACAACCTGCGCAGGTCGTCCACACCCACACCTGCTGCACCTGAGCACACACCTGACGGAGGAGGAGGGGAGGGGGGGCAAAGGTGAGGGGAGAAGATTGATTTTACATCACAAAACCTTACTGAACTGTCCTCATACACAGCACAGCACGACAGGTACCCCGAGAGAGAGACAGGTACTCAGAGAGAGAGACAGGTACCCAGAGAGAGAGACAGGTACCCAGAGAGAGAGACAGGTACCCAGAGAGAGTGAGACAGGCACCCAGAGAGAGAGACAGGTACCCAGAGAGAGAGACGGGTACCCAGAGAGAGAGACAGGTACCCAGAGAGAGAGACAGGTACCCAGAGAGAGAGAGACGGGTACCCAGAGAGAGAGACAGGTACCCAGAGAGAGAGACAGGCACCCAGAGAGAGTGAGACAGGCACCCAGAGAGAGAGACAGGCACCCAGAGAGAGAGACGGGTACCCAGAGAGAGAGACGGGTACCCAGAGAGAGAGACGGGTACCCAGAGAGAGTGAGACAGGCACCCAGAGAGAGAGACAGGTACCCAGAGAGAGAGACGGGTACCCAGAGAGAGAGACGGGTACCCAGAGAGAGAGACGGGTACCCAGAGAGAGTGAGACAGGCACCCAGAGAGAGAGACAGGTACCCAGAGAGAGAGAGACGGGTACCCAGAGAGAAAGACAGGTACCCAGAGAGAGAGACAGGTACCCAGAGAGAGTGAGACAGGCACCCAGAGAGAGAGACAGGTACCCAGAGAGAGAGAGACGGGTACCCAGAGAGAGAGACAGGCACCCAGAGAGAGAGACAGGCATCCAGAGAGAGAGAGACAGGCACCCAGAGAGAGAGACGGGTACCCAGAGAGAGAGACAGGTACCCAGAGAAAGAGACAGGCACCCAGAGAGAGAGAGACGGGTACCCAGAGAGAGAGAGACAGGCACCCAGAGAGAGAGACAGGTACCCAGAGAGAGAGAGACAGGCACCCAGAGAGAGACAGGTACCCAGAGAGAGAGACAGGTACCCAGAGAGAGAGACAGGCATCCAGAGAGAGAGAGACAGACACCCAGAGAGAGAGACAGGCACCCAGAGAGAGAGAGACAGGCAGCACTCACCGACAGCGGGGGTAAGCCCCCCTACGCTGCTCTGCCTAGGAATCGCACCAACAACTGCAGCTGCCTGCTGCTGCATCTGTCTGTGACACTGCCTCAGGTCAAACACCTGGAGGGAGAGACAGGTGAGAGACAGACAGGTCAAACACCTGGAGGGAGAGACAGGTGAGAGACAGACAGGTCAAACACCTGAGCAGACAGGTGAGAGGCTCTTCAGGTTCTTCAGACCAAAATCATGTAATTTTTACAAATCTTCATTTTAGGACTCAGTGTAACTGCAGGTTTGTCCTGTCAGCGCCTCCTGCAGCCTGCAGAGGTCATTACAATCAAACATCTGATGATTTATTTATTATTTTATTTTATTTTATTTCTTTCTTTTTTGACAGTTGACAGCGGAGAAGCAGACAGGAAACAAGGGGGAGAGAGAGGGGCATGACATGCAACACAAGTGCTGTAACCGTGTGGCTATCACAGCGCCCTATTTATTTATTTATTTATTTATTTATTATTTAGTGAATCTACAAATGTTAAGTTTGTCCTCTGTAGATCAGGAATCAGATCAGAGACATCTCAGGATGATCTGAACAGAAGTTGAGATATCTCACTGTGTTCATACTGTGGCTGTAATGATCACTGTAGCCTGTGGGGGGCGCTAGCAGCATATTAGACTGATGGTAGTCGAGTCCTGTTGGAAGACTTTGGAAAGTCTTGAATCCATCAGATAGAAACAAAAACATCAGCCTTCACGTTAATGTGATCGATACAGACGATCAGCAGAATGTCGTCTGCGTATCGACACACCTTGATGTAAGCTCCGGGGTAGATCTTGTGCACGCCATCTCCCGGCGCTCGGCCGGCCTCACGGTCCAGGTAGAAACTCTGGACAAATACAGAGTGGTCACTAAGGCAACGCATCCAGATGTCCCCCTCCCCCTGACACTCCAGCGTAACCCCCCGCCCGATGTGCAGCCTGCACACAAAAGACGCAGAAGAAGACGGTGGTCGTTAGTCACAATAAGATAATGAAGGTAAGTACAGAAACACCTGTGCAGGTATGGGTCACCTGGCGCGGTGGCTGGCGGCGGTGCGGTGGACGTTGCTCAGCTGTCCCAGACAGAAACGATCTCCTCCTGAAGGGTCCACGTAACCGTCCACCGTCACCAGAGGACAGCTGGACTGGACCTTAAACATCTCACCGACCTGAACGTCTAACTCAAAGTACGAGATGGAGCACCAGAACTCCGGACCTGAGGGGGGGCGGGGGGGCAGTTTGGGACAGTGTGGGGGGTGGGGTGGGGTGGGGGGGGTGGGGGGGGGCAGGAAAATGGGGATGTTTTTGCAAAGTGAGGACATTTTTGGAACATGGGGACTTTTTTTGGACACATTTCATACCTGGGTGGTTGGACACTGGTTGTGGATATGGAGCAGAACTGTGATGCTGTGACCCTGCAGGCACAAACACTGGCTCAGTATGATGTACTACTACACAGTACTACACAGTACTACACAGTACTACACAGTACTACACAACAATATACGTCATATTTGTTTCTGTCTGTCAAGGACAGTTACATGTATCATACAGAAGTGAGTGTTGGGCGCATGGTGATGATGTAAGGGAGGCTGCTGGGGGCTCCGCCCATTCTGCTGACGTCCTGCGGGGCTGTAGGGGGTGGGGCCATTACCTGTCCAGGTGACTGCAGAATAAGACATGACACAGGTCAGTAGTTGTTTAATATTACTACTACTGCTACTGCTGTCCCACTGATAGTACCTGTCCAGCTAGCTGCAGTAAAACCAGACACACCTGAATATCTATATAACTTCACTACTACTACAATAGTACTACTATTGCTACTACTACTACTACTACTACTACTATTGCTACTAATACTACTACTACTACTACTATTGCTACTACTACTACTACTACTACTACTACTACTACTACTTCTACTACTACCGATCCTGCCTCTCAAGGACACAGATCAGCTTCATTTTATTGATAGAACTACTATAATGGTGGTACTATTGCCTCTGCTTCTGGTACTACTAGTATTAATGCAGTACTACTACAGCTATGGCTAACATTCCTGCTGCTTGAACGACTACTGGCTACTACTATTACTATAATATCTGTACTTCTACTGCTACTGTTACCTCTGCAACATCTAATGCCATTGCTTCTACTAATACTGCTGCAATTATTCCTACAACTGCTACCAGTACTGATACTACTAGTACTACTACTACTACTTCTGCTGTCACTACTACTACATTTGCTTCTATTATTCTACAGCTACGTCTTCTTTGCTACTGCTACTAGTACTGCTACTGTTACTAGTTCTGCTATTACTACTGCCACTGATATTACAACTACTGGTGTATTAACTGCTGCAACAACTACACCTACTGCAGCTGCTGCAGATACAACTACTACCACTACTTCTGCTACCTCTTCTAACTGTACTACTACTGCTAATGCCTACACAACTGCTACTATCACTTTTATCTGTACTGATTCTATGATTGTTATTACTCCCATTAATTCTAGTACTACTATTTGTACTGCTGGAACTCCTTATATGTTACCAGTTGTACTACAACATCACAGTTTATCTCAGGTGTACTTCTAGAACTGCAAGTCTGTGCAGTAGCACAGATACAGTACCAGGTTTGGGGGGGCTGCTGTACTCAGGACTCTGCTGGTGTGGGGGGGTGGGGGTGGGGGTGGGAGGGTGAGGAGGCTGTGGGGTGCGAGGGGCGTTTGGGTGAGGTGGGGAGGCCTGCTGGCCCCCGTGATTCTGAGGCGGGGCGATCTGAAGAAGGCCCGGGCCCTCACCGCCAACACCCCCACCGACAGCCCCGCCCCGACTGCAACCTCCTGCACCGCTGCAGCCGCCGGCGGACAGAGCTGCAGCTGTCAGGGAGCTGCTGCCTGCAAACACAGACACAAACATTCATTCATATATAAAGAACAGAAATACACAGAACAGAAGTGATTCCTAACCAGCACTTTTGTGTCTGATATGGCTTTTCAACAAAAAGTATAATTATATTGTTAAAGTCCTTAAAATGACATGTACTACCACACAAACAACATTCTGCACAGAGAGGCTCAAGAATCCAACGGAAGGAACAAGAAGAAAAACACATTTTTGAGTGGAGGGGGTCTAGCACTGAAAACAGAATTAAAAGGAATGGATATGATAAAAATAGTTAGCTAAGAGGAAACAATTTCTTTTAGTTTTTAGTTAGTTTTAGTTAGTTAAAAGCTAACTATTTCAAAAACAGTATAACAGTTTCTCTGTTTTGCACATATTCTTAGTCGCATTTTATGGTGTTCAGGAGTTATAACTGACTTGACATAAATGGATAAATAAATGGTTTAAACATGAAAGTATTTGGATAAACAGTTTATTAGCTAACAGACACATGATTGAATAATAGTGAAACATATAAACACTTAAAGTAATATAAACCTGGTAGAAACGTCAGCAATGCACACACACACACATACATACATACATACATACAGACACACATACAGACACACACACACACACACACACACAAACATACACACACACACACACACACACACACATACACACACACACACACACACACATACATACACACATACAGACACACACACATACACACACACAGACATACACACATACAGACACACACACAGACATACACACATACAGACACACACACATACAGACACACACACAGACATACACACATACAGACACACACACATACAGACACACACAGACATACAGACACACATACAGACACACACACATACAGACACACACACATACAGACACACACACAGACATACACACATACAGACACACACACATACAGACACACACACAGACAGACACACATACAGACACACACACATACAGACACACACACATACACACATACAGACACACATACAGACATACAGACACACATACAGACACACACACATACAGACACACACACAGACATACACACATACACACATGCAGACACACATACAGACACACACACATACAGACATACAGACACACAGACACACACACATACAGACACACAGACACACATACAGACACACAGACACACATACAGACACACAGACACACAGACAGACACACACATACAGACACACACACACACATACACACACACAGACACACACACATACACACACACAGACACACATACAGACACACAGACACACATACAGACACACATACACACATACAGACATACAGACACACATACAGACACACACACACACACATACAGACATACAGACACACACACATACACACATACAGACATACAGACACACACACATACACACACACATACAGACATACAGACACACATACAGACACACAGACACACACACACACACACATACAGACATACAGACACACATACAGACACACACACACACATACAGACACACACACACACACACATACAGACACACATACAGACACACACACATACAGACACACAGACACACATACAGACACACAGACACACACATACAGACACACAGACACACATACAGACATACAGACAGACACACAGACACACATAAAGACACACACAAACACATACACACAGACACACATACAGACATACAGACACACATAAAGACATACAGACAGACACACATACAGACACACAGACAGACATACAGACACACATAAAGACACACACACACACATACACACAGACACACATACAGACATACAGACACACATAAAGACATACAGACAGACACACATACAGACACACAGACAGACACACAGACACAAATACAGACACACATACAGACATACAGACAGACACACATAAAGACACACAGACAGACACACAGACACACATACAGACATACAGACACACATAAAGACACACACACACACACAGACACACATACAGACATACAGACACACATAAAGACACACACACACACATACAGACACACATACAGACACACAGACACACACATACAGACACACAGACACACATACAGACACACATACAGACATACAGACAGACACACATACAGACACACATACAGACATACAGACAGACACACATACAGACACACAGACAGACACACACACAAACATACAGACACACAGACACACATACAGACATACAGACACACATACAGACACACAGACACACATACAGACACACAGACACACATACAGACATACAGACACACATACAGACACACAGACACACACATACAG